>NC_055988.1:5341119-5618619 GCF_018446385.1 Zingiber officinale
TAGACTTCCGAGATCTCAATAAAGCTAGCCCTAAAGATTGTTATCCCCTGCCCAGGATTGATCAGCTGGTGGACTCAACGGCCGGCTGCGAAAGAATTTGCATGCTAGACGCCTATCAGGGGTACCATCAAATCCCCTTGGCCGTGGAAGATCAAGAGAAGGTTAGTTTTATCACGGCAGATGGTACCTTCTGCTACACTGCCATGCCCTTTGGGCTCAGAAATGCTGGAGCCACCTATTAAAGGATGATGGACAAAATCTTTCGGGAGCAGGCCGGGTGCAATGTGGAGGTCTACGTAGATGACATACTCATCAAGTCTCCCTTAGCAGCAAATCTGATAGTGGATGTGAAAGAGACCTGTGACACCCTACGACAATACGGATTAAAATTAAATCCCCTGAAGTGTTTGTTCGGGGCCAAAGGAGGAAAGTTCTTGGGGTATTTGGCGACAGAGCGGGGAATCGAGGCCAACCCCGAGAAGGTCCGAGCACTACAGAACATGAAAGCCCCCCAGAACTTGAAGGAAGCTCAGAAGCTGGTCGGCCAGATAACAGCCTTATCCCAATTTATCTCTCGATCAGCAGATAAAGCGGCGCCCTTCTTCAAAGTTCTTCGGAAAGCTTCTAAGTTCCAGTGGGATGAGGAGTGCACGCGGGCTTTCGAAGAGTTGAAGAAATATTTGGAGACCTTGCCCTCTTTATTCAAGCTTGTCACCAGAGAACCGCTCTGGGTCTACCTATCAGCTACCCCCGAGGTCGTGGGGGCAGTATTAGTAAAAGAGCAAGACAATGTACAGAGGCCAGTATATTTTTTCAGTCATTCATTAAAAGGAGCTGAGTTATGATACACAGCTCTGGAAAAGTTAGTTTATGAGTTGATACTCATGGCTCGGCGATTAAGGCCTTATTTCTTGGCTCATCCTATCACAGTCTTGACAACTGTTAGGTTTTTCGGGCCGCAAAAACCGCTTTTGCGTTGCGGAAACCCTGAATCTCATGCCATCGGATCCGTGCGAAGTTATAAAATTTCATAAAAACTTCGTGTACATGTTTTCTAGCCTAGATCTACACTAGATCTACAAGGAAGAGACTTATACCTTTGTAGCGAAGCCCTTCGCGTATCCCGCTCGTCCAAGGTTCGCCGGATCTCAAGGTTGTCAAGTGTACAACCCTCTATGTGTATCCACACGAACAAATGATAGAGAAACCAAACAAAAGGGTGTGCTAGCACCTTTGAAGGTCTCGGCCAAGGAGGAGGAGGAGAGGGAGAGAAGAAGCAAGGAAGAAGAAGGAGGTTACACACACAAAATGAAACACCCACAATGACATAAAGTGGTCGGCCACATTGAAATGAGGTTATATACCTCCATGGGATATCAAGAGTCACAACTCTTGATCTCTCTCATGATGTGGCACACACATAAGCCAACCTTGATGATGTGGAACATCATCATTGGCCCACTTAATGCAAACTCACAAATGAGGTGGCAATGGTCAAGTCAAACTTGACATTTCATCTTCCTCTCAAGTCAAGTCAAGTCAAACTTGACCACTTCTCTCCTATGGTTGATCAAATCTAACCATTGGTTCAAGTCAATTTTAATTTAATGAATCTCTATTCATTGAATTAAATTGTCTCAATGAATCTAAGTCCAAATTAGACTCATTTATCACATGAACCAAATTGAGTCCAACTCAATTAGTTTACTTTGGATTACTCTTAATCCAATTTGGTTCATCATATGATCCTAATCCTCTTGGTTCATCATATGAACCTAATCTCCATCTAATTACCCTTTGTGTGTGACCATATATGTTCTTGTAACGTTGGCAATGCTCCTAAACCTATTTAGAAGCATAAGTAATGAGCGGTATCTAGCAACACATCATTATTACCTAAGTTACAAGAATGTTGAGATCCAACATCACCTTGTGACTACTAATTGTGACCCCTCACAATGTATGATAAGTGTCTTTCTATCCTTGACATCTAGATTGATCAATATGAGGCATAGACCGTGTCATCCTCTAATCAATCTAAATCTTGAATCCCAAGTAGACTCACTCAATCAAATGAGCTCAACATCCCATATTGACTCATTTGGGCATGACCATGCACTTAGTGGTCTCACTCTATCAAGAATAATGATGTCACTCCCGTCATATAGGAGGGATAGATCCCATCTACATCACTCACATCCCTCCGCATAATTCGTTACATACCCAGTAATCGCCTTTATAGTCCACCCAGTTACGGGTGACGTTTGACGAAGCCAAAGTATGCAACTCCTTATGTAGGGAACCATGGTGACTTCAGGTCCAAGGACTAATAGTCATACTAATAGCCACATGAGAAAGTATATGACACTCATATAACAATCCATGATACTTTCTCATGGCGGGTCATTCAGTATACATTCTCCAATGTATACCCATGTGCCAACTTGATATCTCCATATCCATGACTTGTGAGATCAAGTCGTCGAGTTGACCTACATACTAGTCTCGTCACATTAACATTGTCCCTGAATGTTAATACTTGACTAGGAATGATTAAAAGTAGTGTTCCCTATATCATCTCACTATCGATTCAACCAATCGATTGATATAGGTAAGAACTTTCTACTTAAGGACGCTATTATACTTAGTTATTTGGCACCAATACAAGTAAGCATAATAACCATAAACAAATACCTTTATATACATAAGAATATGATACAATGAGTCCATACAACAATCATCAAATGATTGACTCTAGGGCTCTAACTAACAATAACACCATGGGTAAGGCCCTTACCAATGTCGAGGTTGCAGGTCGGCTTATTAAATGGGCGATCGAACTAGGATAGTACAATATTTCCTATCAACCTCGGACAGCTATTAAGGCACAGGCATTGGCCGATTTCTTGACCGAAGTTCATCAGACTGACTCAGAGGAAACCTGGAAAGTATATGTAGATGGGTCAGCCACGCGTCAGGAGAGCAGCGTTGGAATTCTTCTGATATCTCCTCGAGAAGACATCTTGCGACTGGCCGTGCGGCTGAACTTCAGAGCCACTAATAACGAAGCAGAGTATGAAGCTCTATTGGCAGATCTGCAGGCAGCTCGGCATGTAGGAGCTGCCCGAGTCATTATTCATTCAGACTCCCAATTAGTGACTCAACAAATAATTGGCAACTTTGAGATAAATTGCGACAAGCTGCAAGTGTATCGGGATGCTTATGAAAAAATGAAAGAAGAATTCAAGGAAATCACAGTGAGCAAAATTCCTAGAGCAGAAAATGGCAGGGCTGATGAGTTAGCCAAAATGGCTATCTCCCTGACCACATGGGTGTTGGATAGGTCGATAGCACAGATCTTCCTCATAGCCCAAATAGATCTGCAGAATAATAGGGATGAAATTATTGATTGGAGATCACCGGTGATTAGCTATCTTCAACAGGGCGTCCTGCCAACCGACCTGGAACAAGCAAGATTAGTCACGAAAAAGGTCCATGCATATGCCTTAATAGGAGATCAATTATATAAGCGGGCGTTCTCCCGACCTTTACTCAAGTGTATAAGCGCAGAAGAGGCAGATCAGGTCTTGCGAGAGATGCACTTGGGGTGCTGTGGTAGTCATATCGGAGGCCGAACGCTTGCTCGCAAGGTGTTGCTGGCCGGATACTTTTGTCCTACTCTGCAAAAAGATGCTCAACAGCTAGTGAATACTTGCCTGTCCTGTCAAAAACATCAAAATCTGACACATATGCCTATCTCAGTACTAAAGACATCTATAGTTTCCTGCCCTTTTGATCAGTGGGGTATGGACATTATCAGACCCTTCCCTATGGCATTTGGTCAAAGGCGATTCTTGCTGGTGGCCGTGGACTACTTTTCCAAGTAGGTGGAAGCTGAAGCTCTGGCCAGGATTACCGAGGGAGCAGTTATTCAATTTTTATGGAGGAACATTCTATGCAGATTCTGTATACCCCACAAGCTGGTATCAGATAATGGAAGGCAGTTTCAAGGTCGGAAGATCCAGGCCTGGTGTCAAGGGTTCGGTATTATTCAAGTCTTCACCTCTGTAGCATATCCACAAAATAATGGGCAGACCAAGGTGGTCAATCGAGAAATTGTACGAGGACTTAAAGTAAAGCTGGATCATGTTAGAGGAGATTGGGTGGATGAGCTACAAAGTGTTCTCTGGACATATCGTACGACACCCCGTGAAAGCATAGGTCTTACTCTTTTCCACATGGTCTATGGCAGTGAAGCAGTAGTGCTCGTGGAGATCGGGGTGCCTTCAACTAGAAGAATCTTATATGACGAAGAGAACGTCGAGCGACGATTGGCAGAGCTGGATCTCATTACCGAAACTCGAGAACAAATAGCATCCCAGCTATTTGCTTATCGACCAAGGATGAGGCAGAATTATGACAGGAGGGTGGTTCCTCGCTTCTTTGGAGAGGGAGACCTGGTCTGGAAGCGAGTAAAGCCTGTGGGAGATGTGACTAAGCTAGCACCTCAATGGGACGGACCTTACAAAGTTATTAAAAAGCTAGCATCAGGCGCATACTACTTGCAGGATGGCCAAGGTAGGAATCTAGAGCGGCCCTGGAGCGCTAACTATCTTCGGCCATATCGCACCTAGACAACTACCTGGTCGGCAAAACCTGGTTCTTATAAGTGCAGGGCTGTGGAAGAGTAGGGCAGATCGGGAAAACATTAGTTAGCTGGTAAAATTGTTGGCCCGGTCAGGATTGTAACATCCTTATCTTTTGTAAATCATTGAAAAAACAGATGATCAGAAGCAAAGTGCAACATTCATTTTCAAAGAGTAGTTTAATTTACACAAGGCACAAGTACAAACTACTTGAAAGCGGAGAAAACTTCATTAGGCATCTCGTCCAAGATGCGATGATGATCCAAAAAGTCTGCGGGAGGGGCGGACTTGAGATATCCTTATTCGTATAATTATCGCACAGCCCCTGTCACCCCGGAAGATACAGCGACAACGAAGCGGTCCCCTACCTGAACGTCGAATTCTGGAGAATGGAGGTAGGCCTCCTGGCTCTTCCTACAACGTTCATCATCTCCTGCTTGGTATATTTCCAGAGCTGAGGTAACTCCAGAAAGACCAGAGCGGGCTTGGGACAGTTTGGCTTTCAGGGATTCCAGAGTCTGGATTTGTTCTTGTAGGAGGGACTCTTTCAATTTTAGCTCCTGGGTCAGCTGATCCACAGTTTGTTTATGGATACCCTCGGCCTGACATTTTTCTTCGTGAAGGATTTGGAGTTCCTGGTCAGTCGCTCGTAGAGCTTGCTGATGCTGAGCATTCATCCTCTTCAAAGCTCCTATTTCGACTCTTTGAGCATGGTCGGCTGCCGCGGGATCGTTCAATTGCAACTCTAGCTCGGATACCCTATCTGCTAGCACCTTATTGCGATGGTAACTGAATTGAAGTGTTCTATTTATCACCAAGGATTCGGCGTGGGCCTGAGCCATAAAGCTAAAGTGTTTAAGAAGAGTAACAAAAATTTTACTGCATGAGTAAGTGCAGGAGTAAGTGAAACACATCTGAACATACAACTCTGAGAACCTCTCTATCCGGTTGGGTACATATAAGTTTTCCATTTGTTCAACGCTTTCATCCCAACGGGTAGCCAGTTGCCCTCTCATGAAAAGGCAGCTGGTGGGGGCGCCCTGTTGGTGCAGCAGCCATGAGTCAGAGGGTGTGGTGGAGTAATAATGGCGATAGGAAGGGCCATGCGGTTGCTGAGATGGTGCTGTCAGTTCAGGAGGATTCGGAGGGGCCGAAGGAGATGTCCCAGGTCTTGATTCACTGGGCGGGGGTGTAGCTGAAGGACCTGCCATGTCACCTGACACTTGGGAAGGAGTATCGACAGGCTTAGAAGAAAGAGATGTAGTTTGTTCCTGTGCACGTGCGGAAGGAGGATCTGCAGCAGTTGTGGGACTGGGGGTCGGAGCAGGAAGAATGGGGGATCGGGGAACTGGACCAGTAGATGGGTGGCTATCGCCTCCAGTAGAGGAGTGACCAGCGCTTCCAGCACCTAGGTCTGGTTTTGATTGAAGACTCCTTCTGCGGAATCTCAGGGGTTGGTCGTCTGAGTCTGAGCCTTCGGGGGGCGACCGGGATCGACGAGATAAGGGGGGAGCAGCTCTCGCGGGATCGACTAAGCGTGCCTGTCGGGCTGCTCGAGAAGTCACTCGGAAAGAGGAGCTGGCAGGAGGAATGTCGTCCCACCCTAAGGGAGGATGGGTGTTCGGGCGGCCAGAAGGTTGAGAGGCTGGTCGGGGAAGGACTGTAGGAGCAGCTCCTATTCTAACAGGAGCAACATGGGGAAGAAGTCTTCTGTCCAGTATCATCCTACTCCTGCGCATTATCTCGAGATCGTTCAAAGGGAGAGTTGGACTTCTGACACGCGGAGAAAGGTGTTAGCTACACAAGAAAAGCAAAATTGCAGTCATCCCACTAAATAACAATGAAACAATTCAAGGGCAGATGAAACTCACCTAGAGAATGGGGTAGCTCAGTAGCAGAGAGGCGGCTCAGTCTAAAGAAAGCCAACACATCCTCGGACAACAACCTTGTCAAGTCTAGTCGCCAGCCCCGCAGTCGATCCAAAGCATCCGTAAAGAGGGGGTCAGTACTGAAATCCCCCACATAAGGTACCGAAGGGAGGATTCGTTGCCAGCCAGTGGGCCACTCCACGGTGGAAGGAAACTTAAGGAAGAAGTACTTCTCTTTCCAGGCTGGATCAGTAGAGGCAATGGGGCATAAGAAGGTGGTCCTAGCACGGGCTTGAAAGCGGAATAAACCTTCGCTGTGTTGGCGAGGGGTGAAGAAGTAGAGGAACAGGCGGGCGAACCAGGAAATTTCATAGACTTCGCACAAAATTCCAAAGCCACACAGAATCTTTATAGAATTGAGGGTTAGTTGGCCCAAAGAAATTCAAAAATAGCGACTTACATCAGAGAGCAAAGGATAGATAGGGAGACGAAACCCGGCTACGAACTGTTCCTTATAAAAGGGGGCATAGCTTGTAGGAGGAGCCGAGGGTAGTGGGGATAATGATATGCATGTCCTTGGAGATTTCATAGGTAAAGCGAATATCATCCAGATCCATGCCATCAAAAGTAGAAACTCCAGGAGGGTAAATGATGTTGGGGAAGGCCATGGGGAAAACTTAAGTGGAAGCCAGGAACAAAAGGAAGAAGCAGAGAGCAGAGAATACAAAGAGGCAAGGAGGCAGAAAGAGCAGAAAGCGATAATAGAGAAAGCGCAGAGGAAAAAGCTCCATGGAATGGCGGCAGTGACCTATTTATAGCCGCCACCCACGAGGGCAAAAGGGTCAAACTACCATCCAATGGCCCATAGTAAAAGCGATTCAGAATAGCGAAATGAAAGGAGTCATTGGATCTTCACGAAAAACGAGGATACTGTAGATGGTTCGATGTACGAGGGTCATCATGCGCTACCTCGGGAAAGAACGGGGTTGCATTGAAAAATGGTATGGGTTCCATGATAAGATATGTTTTTATTTTCGTTAAGGGATGAATCCTGCTCGGGAACCTGTTTTGTTAAGAGATGAATCCAGCTCGGGAGCCAATTTCGTTAAGGAATGAATCCAGCTCGGGGGCTAGCGCGGGACACAGAGCAGAGTTCCAGGGACCCTAGTCGGAACACCATCAAGCTTAAAACAAATCCCAGATCAGGAGAATAAACATATCACCGGTTAGGGAGTAAACCGATTGGGGGTCGGGAAAGGAAAGGATTCCAGGTCGGGAAACGAATAAATCCCGAGTCGAAAAACAAATAGATACTAGGACGAAGAACAAGTAGATTTGAGATCAGATCGATGGATTCAGTAAGTTTCGACACTGATGAGCACATAAGCGGGGTTGTCAAGTTTCAAAATTACACATAAAGATGATTACATTAAGGCTGCGGGCCTGGGGGAAGCACATCGCTCGGGAGAGGAGTCGGAAGAGTCGAAAAGTCGTTATCTGAGGCGAAGGACGGGAAGGCTTCATCGAGAACTTCATCCAGCAGGCTCTCCCTGTCCAGGAAGTCAGCTGGGGGGGGGGGGGGGCAGAGTGAAGAAGTTTTTGCTCAAACAGTTGGCACACTGCACCCACACCCCCGTAGCAGACCATCCGGTCGGCGAAATCCCCTATCTTCTGGGAGACTTGATATACGAGAGCCTGTAAGCTTCAAGACGCTCGCCTTCGCCTAATTTATACTTCACGAGTTCCACCCGCCTTTCCTCTGTAGAAGCCAGAGCCAGAGCCTTCTCTTGCTTTAACTTGGAAGCCTCTATTTGTGCCTTGTGGAGATCTGCTTGAAGGGACTTAATGGTGGCCTGGTCCCGATCCTGCTGAGCCTTGAAAATCTTCTCCCAATTAGAACTGGCGGCTAGGTCCGCTCGGGTATCTGCCAGATCTTTCTGCAAAGCTTTATGAAACTCCTGGAGTGCCTTCAGGTCTATAGAAAGAGAATCCAGCTTGGAGTTCTTATCCTTCAACTCATCTGCCAGCTGACGGCGACATTACCCCTCTGAATTCAACCTAGAATCGCTGGTCTGCAGGGTCGCTTGTAGATTTTTTATCTTTTCGGTGGATTCCTGAGCCAGGTCACGAGCTGACTGAGCAGACTCCCCGACCGCATGCAGATAAGAATCCAAGGGGTCAAACGGATCGTGGAGAGTCAGGGGTAATTCCGATTCCTGGAGTCGTGCCTTCAAGGAATCTTTTTCTCGGAGCAGGTCAGCGGCAAAATTGGTTAGGCACAGGCCACTGGAGCAGGCCTGCTCGATAACAAGAAGAAAATCAGCAATAATGTTAGAGTTAAGTCGAGAAAAGGGAAACTCGCCAATATAATATGTTGGGTGGCCATATCCAGACTCTCCCACCGAGAACCTCCACAAAATTACTCGGTGGCGGATCGCCAAAGGGCGGCTAGATCACCATGCAGAAGAATTTTTCCACGAACCGGAGGGACGTCTGCCTCCGCTGAAGTCCCTGCTGGGTCTGATTCTAAGCCGACCACAGAGGGCAGGTGCCAAGATGTTGTGAAATCCTGTTCGTTCCTCTGAGGCCGTGCGGGGGTGTGTGCGGCAGATGGGGAGGAGGTGGCTGGGAGAGTGGAGGGGATTATAGAGCTCCCGGGCTAGTCTTCTGTAGCTCCCGTAGAAAGATCGGTCTGCTCAGGAGCCAAGACCCGAACAGGAGTAGGAGCCGAGATTTCCGCCACTTGGGGAGACTCTTGAGCGGAGGTTCCGGCTGTTTGTGGTTGCACTCGGCGAACCTTGGAAGCTTGTCCGAGAGGAGGAAGTGGAGAAGGCGAGGCCGCCAGAGCGACTTTCTTACGCTTGCATTGAAGTCGCAGGCGTTGGTCTGGGGGAGGAGAAGGAGCTCGCTCTTCCTCAATAGGCTCCAGAGCTGCAGGGATAGCTTCAGAAGGACCCGCTGGCAGAAGCAGCGGGGTGGAGGATGTCGAAGGTTCCTCTGCGGTCGCGATTTCGTGAGAGGAAGTAACCGAAGGAGCAGCCAGGCCCTGAGCAACCTCATCACCCACAACCTGCAGAATGTCGCTGGACATTCAGGCTGACCCCTTCGAGTAGGCTCGGAACATAGCAGCCTCTGCAAAGCAAGAAAGAAATACTTCAGTTAGTGAAGACCGGCGGAAGGAAGAGCCACATCTTACCAAAAGGAGTTCCTATAGCTACTGAGACAGGGCTAAGTCCAAAGAAGTGCAGAAAACCTTCTCGCAATATCACAGAGAGAAGAAGTTGGACTCCCTGTATTTACTCGAAGGCGGTATGACAGGCAGGATAATGGACATGGTCGCGCAACTCGAAGGGAGAAGGAAGAGCGGATCGCCATTGGGTCGGCCAATTCACCTACTCGGGCATATGGATAAAGAAAAAGCGAGATTTCCAACCTTTGTTGGAAGTGGGCATATCAGAGAAGAATTTACATCCAACCCTGGATTACACCATAAACACCCCAGGCTCAGATCTTTTAAGCGAATAGAAATGATGAAAGAGTTCTGGAGTCAAATAAATTCGATACACCCTACACATGATGACCATGCCACAGATTGCACGAATGGCGTTTGACGTGAACTGTGAGAGAGGGACCTTAAAGAACTGACTCAAAGAAGAGAAAATCGGATGAAGGGGAAAGCAAACACCTCCTAAAAGGTGGCCCTTGAAGAAGGTTACAAAGCCCTTGGGAGGGGAGGAAGGGTGCTCGGACTATCTGGGAGAACACAGTCGATACTCGTCAGGAAGATGCAGACTTTCCCGAATCATAGCTAGGTCAGTGAGTTATGCTCTCATGCCAAACGACCATTTAGGTCGGTGTCCCAGACTCTCACTTTAGGGCGAGTTATAAGTGAGCTATGCTTTCACGCCCAATGACTGTCTAGGTCGGTGTTCTAGACTCTCGCCCTAGTGCGAGTTATATGTGAGCTATGCTCTCACGCTCAACGACCGTCCAGGTCGGTGTTCCTGACTCTCGCCCCAGTGCGAGTTATAAGTGAGCTATGCTCTCACGGCCAACGATTGTCCAGGTCGGTGTCCCAGACTCTCGCCCCAGAGCGAGTTATAAGTGAGCTATGTTCTCATGCCCAACGACCGTCCAGGTCGGTGTCCCAAACTCTCGCCTCAGGGCGAGTTTTAAGTGAGCAATGCTCTCACGCCCAATGACCGTCCAGGTCGGTGTCCCAGACTCTCACCCCAGTGCGAGTTATAAGTGAGCTACGCTCTCACGCCCAACGACCGTCCAGGTCGGTGTCCTAGACTCTCACCCCAAGGCGAGTTATAAGTGAGCTATGCTCTCACGCCCAATGACCGTCCAAATCGGTGTTCTCGACTCTCGATCCAGTGCGAGTTATAAGTGAGCTATGCTTTCACACCTAACGATCGTCCAGGTCGGTGTTCCAGACTCTCGCCCAGTGCGAGTTATAAGTGAGCTAAAGGCGTGTTATAAGTGAGCTATGCTCTCACGCCCAACGACTGTCCCAGTCGGTGTTCCAGACTCTCGACCCAATGCGAATTATAAGTGAGATATGCTCTCACACCCAACGACTGTCCAGGTTGGTGTTCCAGACTCTCGCCCCAGTGCGAGTTATAAGTGAGCTATGCTTTCACGCCCAACGACCGTCCAGGTCAGTGTTCCAGACTCTCGCCCCAGTGTGAGTTATAAGTGAGCTATGCTCTCATGTCCAACGACCGCCTAGGTCGGTGTTCCAGACTCTCGCCCAGTGCGAGTTATAAGTGAGCTATACTCTCACGTCCAACGACCGTCCAGGTCGGTGTTCTAGACTCTCGCCCCAGGGCGAGTTATAAGTGAGCTATGCTCTCACGCCCAACGACCGTCCAGGTCGGTGTCCCAGACTCTCGCCCCAGTGCGAGTTATAAGTGAGTTATGCTCTCACGCCCAACGACCGTCCAAGTAGGTGTCCCAGACTCTCGCCCCAGTGCGAATTATAAGTGAGCTATGCTCTCACGCATAACGACCGTCCAGGTCGGTGTCCCAGGCTCTCGCCATAGGACGAGTTATAAGTGAGCTATGCTCTCACGCCCAATGACCGTCCAGGTCGGTGTTCCAGACTCTCTCCCCAGTGCGAGTTATAAGTGAGCTATGCTCTCACGCCCAACGACCGTCCAAGTCGGTGTTCCAGACTCTCGCCCCTGAGTGAGTTATAAGTGAGCTATGCTCTCACTCCCAACGACCGTTCAGGTCGGTGTTCCAGACTCTCGTCCCAGTGCGAGTTATAAGTGAGCTATGCTCTCACGCTCAACGACCGTCTAGGTCAGTGCCCCAGACTCTCGCCTTAGGGCGAGTTATAAGTGAGCTATGCTCTCACATGCAATCTATGCTCTCACGCTCGATGACTCTCCCAGTCGGTACCCTATACATTCGCTTGGGTAAAATACATTCGCCTCGTGCTCAACTGGTCGGTAAGCCATGTTTCTATTATTTCTACTGCCAAATATGAAAAATAGCAGTCATATTCTCAAGCATCTTGGTTTCTCAAGCTTTTTGGATCTTTTGGGGAGAGGTAAGAAGAAGGCTGGGTAAGCAAGCTATCCTTATTATTTTTGCTAGAAATGTCAGAGAAACGCAAGTATTTATAGAAACGTAATGATACAAGAGCAAAGGGACAGGGATCTACACCATAATCAACGGAATTCAAGAAACAGGTTTTATTTCATTAAAAGATGAACATTTTTTCAGAGGTTTACATTGCTACCAGATCCAGAAGCCTGACCCCTGCTCTCTAAATGTGCCCTTGCTTGAGCCAGTTCCTCCTCAATAAGCTTGAGGGAGTTTTGTACTTGGACAATGGTCTCGTCCTTTAGCCGGCTCTCCTCTGTCAGGAAGGTCACCTCATCCTCGGGTTTCATCTTCAGATAAATGATATGATGGATCCAAGCCTGGAAGTCTGCATGAGCCTTCATCTTGAGAGCTACCTCGGCCCGAGTTCTATACTTGGCCGTCTGCTAGAGCTCTTCTATCTCCCTACGGAGAGAAGCCTGAAGATCCCTGTTTATTGTCATCTCACGCAAGACTTTTTCTTTAAGAGCAAGCTGGTGACGTAAAGAAGATAGCTCGTCGGGCTCCATGAGCCAGAGGGGGATAGCTGGAAAAGTGGAAGGTGGCAGTAGGCATGACAGCGGAAGTATGCGCGAACCTCTTAGAAGGGGGGAGAAGGTGAAGGGATTACCTCGGAACATGGAATGATGCTTGGGAAGTCGTGTGGCATTTAAAAGAAAGTGGCATGATCGGAAATCAAAGAATCAGCATGCATACAATAAAGTCCAGCCTATCTTTTAGGGAAGGCGATAAATTCTGAGCGAGTCATGGGGAAAAAGGGTCAGCTAGTAGACAGATACAGGAGCCAAGTGTTAGGATGTATACTAAAAACCTAGCTTTTGGTATAAACATTTATCTAGAAATAAGAATCACATTGGTCAAATGTCTACATTTATGATAAATGTAGTTGTTCAATTAATTTATATTGTAGATAACATGGTGTGTGGTGTCACACACAGAGGATTATGTTATTAGTACCTTATAAATTATAAACAGTAGCTCACGACCAAGATGGAAAGGAACAAACCATTGGAAAGTCGTAGTGTAATTAGGTATTAGTTTATCTTAACTATATAATTACACTAGTACACTTAGAGTGTATTGACTAGGATCATTAGAAGTCGTTTCTTTTATACTGACTTTATAAATGAACAAAGACCTCAGTTATTATGGAAGTGTGTGCTCTTAATCCTAATATAATAACAAGCACATATATTTGATATTTATTTCTTTAATTTATCAATGGGTGAGATTTAGTTTTATAAATCAATAAGCCCGATAAGTTGAGAAATGATATCACTTATAGTGTGTGTTGTTGATTATAGAAGGAAACTGTGTCCTAGTAATCTAGGTTGAGAATGTCCCCAAGAGGAGCTCATAAGGATTGTCATGTTAAACCCTGTAGGTGGACTTAGTCTGACATGACGATAAGGTTGAGTGGTACTACTCTTGGACTAAGATATTAATTAAATGAGTTGTCAGTAACTCACTTAATTAGTGGGCATTCGACATCTTAAACACAGGGAGACTAACACACTCATAATAAGAAGGAGCCCAAAATGTAATTTGGGATTGGTGCAGTAGTTCAATAATAGTTCTTTAGTGGAATGAATTATTATTGATGAAATTAAGTTGTGTGTTCGGGGCAAACACGGGAAGCTTAATTTCATCGGGAGACCAAAACCAATTCCTCCTCTCGGTCCCTATCGTAGCCTCTTGTATATAGAGATTTATACCCACCACATACCCACATTCTTACCCATCCAATGGGGCCGGCCAAGCTAGCTTGGAACCCAAGCTAGCACCGGCCAAGACCAAGTGGATGAGCCAAGTTGGTGGCTGGCCAAAGCTTGGGTCCCAAGCTTAGGTGGCCGGCCACTAGAATATTAAAAAGGATTTTTATTAAAATTATTTCTTATGTGGATATCATGATTTTAAAAGAGAGTTTAAAAATTAAAAATTTCCTTTTATAGCTTTCTACAAAAGATTAAGAGAAGAGATTAATTTCTTTCCTTATTTGTAGATTAAAATGATGGTTTTAATTTTTGGTAAAAACTTTCCTTATTTGTAAATCATCTACATGTTTAAAAGAGAGTTTAAAAATTTGAAATCTTTCCTTATTTGTTGATTAAAAGGTGGATTTTAAATTTTAAGAAAACTTTCCTTTTAACTATGTTCATGATTTAAAAGAGAGTTTAAAAAATTAAATATTCTCTTTTAAGTTTCTACAAAAGATTAAGAAAAGATTTGATATCTTTCCTTATTTGTAGATTAAAAGAGATTTTAATATTTAGAGATAACTTTCTTTTTATTCACATGTTAAAAAGAAAGATTTTAATTTATAAAATTTCCTTTTTATTAACCAACCATGAAGGGATGAAAATTATTGGAGAAATTTTTAAAATTTCCGGAGACAAATTAGGAAGTTTTAATTAATTAAAACTCTCCTTGTTTGTAGCTTTAATATGGCCGACCATTATAATTGATGAGAAGAAAATTGTTTTTAATTAAATAAATTTTCTTTTTCAATGGCAAAAGAATTAAGGAAGTTTTTATTAAATTTTCCTTATTTGCCAAGACCAAGGATTATAAAAGAGGGGGTAGAGGAGGCTTCATGGTGAACGACTCTATTCTATTTTCTCCCTCTTTTCTTCCTTGGTGTGGCCGACCCTTCTCCTTTTCTCTCTTCCTCTTGTGTGTCCGAAATCCTTTATCTCTTGGAGCTTTGAGGAGGTGGCCGGATCTAGCTTGAGGAAGAAGGAGAGACAGCTTGCATCCCTTGGAGCTTGGTTGGTGAAAAAAAAATTCTTCATCCTTTAGAAGATATGCTTGGCCGAAACTTGAAGGAAGGAAGAAGAAGGTGCCTTGGTGGTTCTCGTCTCGGAAGATCATTGCCCACACAACGTCTGGGATTAGAAGAGGAATACGGTAGAAGACCTAGAGGTTTTTGTTTACAAAAGAATAGGTATACTAGTATTTAATTTCCGCATCATACTAGTTTTATTTCTTTGTAAAAATACCAAATACAAGAGGCATGTGATTCTAGTATTTCGAATTAGTTTTCGATGTTGTGTTCTTTTCTTTTTCTTTTCCTTGTGATTTGATTGTTCTTTTTGGTTGACCTAAAGTTATTTAAGGAAATTAAATATTAGCTTTCCTTAAAAGGCTTTGTCTAGGCGGTGGTGGTTGTTCCCATATCCAAGAAGGCCATGTGCATCGCCATGCAGTCCTGGAAGCTAATTTTGGAAATTAATATTTAATAGAATTAATAACCTAGGTGATTTAGATCGAACGTGTTAAGTTCCGCAGGAGATCCAAGTCTAAACCTAAAATAACAAATAAATTAAACTTAGGATCAAACGTGTTAAGTTCCGCAGGCGATCCAAGTTTAATTTAAAAGAACACATGGTAGCTAGGAAAAGGTTCAGACCTTTGTACAAAATTTTTGTACAGTGGAACCGATAGGTTTTCCGAGTAGCAACCAACAATTGGTATCAGAGCTAGGGTTTTGCCTCTGTGTATTTGGTATTAGTTTAATTATGCACATGTCATACATAATTTAGGCAGGATAATAGTAGGATGTGCTAACTTTGTGGATGCAGGATCCAACTATTATGGCTTATAGATATTGTGTGTGTGATTGAACCCTTGGACATGTCAAGGACATTTTATTGTGTGTGCATGATTATATTATAAAATACAGCAAGAGCTGTATTTAGTTTTATTAGGATTTTATTTTTTGATCTAGTTACATGTACATTCCTTTTATGGAATATAGGATCGATTGATGTAAATTTTATTTTATGTTCGATCTAGTTTACATGTACATTCCTTCGAGGAATATAGGATCGAAAAATATAAAATTCTATTTATGTCGCGGATCGAATCTTGCAAGGCGTGGAACCTTTTGATGACCAGAGGCGCAGCGGAACAAGGAGCAAGATGGATGTGACAACTAGACCCGGTGGCGGTGGCCAAAGATGACAGCAGCTAGGGTTGGTGACACACGGAGGACATCAATAGATAAAAGCCATAATAGTTGAAAATTAGTTTTTCTATTTATTACTTTTTATGCTGTGTTGTGTGTGCTTGTTAGTATGCATGCTAAGTAGGCTAGCATAGTCAAAATTCCTCACTTTAAATAACTAAGTGGGAGAGGGATTTATTTTTTAAAATAAATTCCACGGTCTCCATTACTGGTTTATAAGTGATGCAACAAGCTTGCGCGTTGGCTCTGAGTGCCTTCCTCCATATCGGATGAGCTTGTTTGCGGATCACTAGATTAAACTTCCATTTTGGATGACTATAGGAAGTTAATTAAGAGCGTGTGATCTTCCCCATCGGAAGGGACACAATCTTATTAATGGACTTAGTGTCAAGTAATGGTATACACTTAGACACGTCTAATAGTATCCTCCCCATCGGAGTCACTGCTATTATTTGTGTGACCGAAGAAAACCAACTATTAATTTGTCAAATAAATAGGTTGATAAGATAATAAAATTAAAAACTCCTCTTACAAATGTTTGATTTTGTATACGTCCACACTATCGTGGCATACAAAATTCACGGTGTTTGAGGTAATTTTATTTTGTCATAAAGATTTATTGACAAGATAATTAATGGGTAAAACCCTCATCTTACAAATGTTTAAATTTTGTATACTTCCACACTATCGTGGCATGCAAAATTCACGGTGTTTGAGGTGTTGGTAAATTTAAATAATATTGTTTGAGGAATCAATGTTATTTTAAATTCAAAAAGTTTTGGCCAAATATTTGATCAAAGACAGATCAACTATTAATTTTATTCGTCATAAAGTAAAGTTGACGAGATAATAAAATTAATGGATAAAATCTCCTCTTTGATTTTTTATACGTCCACACTATCGTGGCATATAAAAATCATGGGGATTTTAAAGAATTGATCTTGACCAAATATTTTTGTGATTTTTAGGATTTAAAATGTTTGTCAAATCCCTAGTTGTTATACTATAGAAAAGACTTAGTAGTCTCAATTGTAATGATTGGAAATAGGACTTGGACATTAAGGTAGACTGTCCTCTTAGAACTAAGAACAAAATAGGTGTATTTCATTCATTAGTTAATACATGATTAGTGGTGTTATCTGCCGGTACCTGGTGTGTAGATACGGGAAGCCACTAATCATGTCTGTAATTTATTGCAAAGGTTCCAGGAAACCCGGTAACTATATGAAGGGGAAGTCACCGTCTACATGGGCATTGCTGCAAAAGTGGTAGCTGTTGTAGTGGGAGATGCTTATCCTCTGATATGAATAAAATATGGATTTTAAGAAATTATCTTTACGTACCAAATTTAAAAAGAATTTGATTTCGGTTTCTAAACTATCAAAGAATAGATATTCTATCTATTTTGATAACAAACTTGTTATCAAGAAAATAGGAAGATAGGAAGTTATCTGTTCTGGTACGTTGGTTGACAATTTATAAATCCAATAACTCTCACGATGCAACAAATGGAAATTAGTAACACATCTTCTAACTTTAAGAGAAAGCAACCTTCGGAAATGAACCAATTATATCTTTGGCATCTAAGGCTAGGTTATATTAACTTGAGTAGGATTCATTGGTAGCTGATGAACATTTGGGTTCATTGGTAGTGGAAATCTTTCCAACTTGCGAGTCTTACTTGGAAGGAAAAATAACCGAGAAGCTTTTAAGTATAAGGGGTATGGAGCCAAAGATACATTGGAATTGGTTTATTCTGATTTGTGCGATCCTATGACTATCTAGACAAGAGGTAGTATTGAATATTTCATCTATTTTATAGACAACTATTCAAGATACAAATACATTTTCTTAATGTGTCGCAAGACTAAGTGATTTGATTAGTTCAAAAAGTACAAGGTTGATGCGGAGAAATGTTAAAGTAAAAGAATCAAGTCACTATGGTAAGATCATAGTGACAAGTACCTCTTGGGACAATTTAGGAGTCACTTATCAAAAGTAGGGATTCAATCCCAACTAACTGCACCTGGTACACCCCAACAGAATGGTGCAGTAGAAAGAAGGTATAAGACTCTTATGGAAATAATTAGATTGATGATGAGTTATTCAGAAAATTACCAAGTTCGTTTTAAGGATATACTCTGAAAAAGAAAGTGAACATAGTACCTTCCAAAGTCAGAACTCTCTACTCATATAGAATTGCTGAATAGGCGTAAGCCTATTTTGAAGCAAATTCAGATTCGGGTAGTCCAGCACATATGCTGAAGAGAGACAATGATAAGTTGGATAGGAATTCACTTGTTTGTGGGTTATCCTAGAGAAACGAAAGTAGGTTTATAGTTTTAAAAATTAGAAGGTCATTGTTAGCATCAATGACTGATTTTTAGAAGAGGACTATATAATGAATCACAAGCCCATAAGTAAATTTGTTCTTAATAAAGGACACGTCTAATCTAGTACCAACTGTACAAGATGAAATATCACAAGAAACTGCAACACGTATCACAATTGATACACAATTATATGTTGGGATCTCTTCGTACTCGGCTAGAGAGGGGGGGTGTGAATAGCCGCCCCAAATCGCTCGTTTCTTCCTACAATTCGTTAGCGCAGCGGAAAAATAAACTAGAAACGAAAGGAAGACTACAAACCTCAAACAAACCGATGTAACGAGGTTCGGAGATTAGGGCTCCTACTCCTCGGCGTGTCCGTAAGGTGGACGACTCCAGTCAATCCGTCGGTGGATGAGTCCCCGGAGAACCGGCTAATACAAACTCCTTATGGGTGGAGAAACCTCGCCACAACACACTCTTGCAACAGCAAGTAAGGAGAGTACAGAAATACAAAGAAAGACAGCAAGAAATACAACAGTAAGAAAACTCTTGCTTGCCTTCTCTTCGATTGGAAGAAGCAGCAGCTCCAAGCGCCTACAACAACAGGTGACCAGCCAAAAGGAAGCTCACGCAAAGCTTCAACGCTTCAAGAACTCAGCAGAAAGAGAAAGAAGAGGAAGAAGAGAGACGCGGCAGATGCCCTTGATCCTTTATACCTGCGAAGAAGAAGCGGTGAAGAAACTAGCCGCTGCGTCGCAGCGTTAGGACCGATCGGTCCACGCCGATCGGGGAAGAGGTGAATCGTCCACGCACCATCCCTTCCTTCCTTCTCGCGATGCTCGTCTCGATCGGTCCACCAGGAGGTTCCCTGATCGGTCCATGGACCGATCAGTCGCCTCTGTTTTCTTCGATCGGCCGCCAGATCGATCGAACAGAGCTTTTGGTATCCGATCGGTCACCGACCGATCGAGAAAACATCCTGGATCGGTCCGGTGACCGATCCGAGCTTGGTTTTGCCCAAACCAAGTCCCAAGACTTCAAACCAATATCCGGTCAACCTTGACCTATTGGTACTTCATCCCTAGCATCCGGTCACCCTTGACCTGCTAGAACTCCTCGCCAAGTGTCCGGTCAATCCTTTGACCTACTTGGACTTTCTCAACACCGGATGTCCGATCATCCCGATCCATCTGGATTTTCCTTGCCTGGATTCACTCACCAGGACTTTCCACACCGCCTAACATCCCAGTTAGGACTTTCTCATTGCCTAACATCCCGCTTAGGACTTTTCCACCGCCTCGGCTTCACTCACGGGACTTTCCAACCGCCTAACATCCCAGTTAGGACTTTTCTAGCTTCACTCACGGGACTTTCACCTAACTTAGAGTTCACTCCTCTAGGATTCCAACTCACTGCTGGGACTTTTCCGTGCCAAGCTCCCTGCTTGGACTTTTCCAGCCAAGTCTCCATACTTGGACTTTTCCAATGCCAAGCTCCTGCTTGGACTTTTCCGTGCCAAGCTCCTGCTTGGACTTTTCCCGTGCCAAGTCTCCACACTTGGACTTTTCGCTTGCCAAGCTCCCTGCTTGGACTTTTCCAGTGCCAAGTTCCCTGCTTGGACTTTTCCCGAATCAGGTCAACCAGATCAACCTTGACCTAAGGTTGCACCTACAATCTCCCAAACACCTATTCTTGTCAAACATCAAGAATACAACTCTCTTCTCGTCAAACATCGTCAAACATCAAAACACAACTCGAGTCAGGTCAACCAAGTCAACCTTGACCTAAGGTTGCACCAACAATCTCCCCCTTTTTGATGTTTGACAAAATCCAAAATCAAGTTAGGTTAACCCGATAACCTAACTTAGGTTTTCCAACCATCTTCCAATGTCCAATGTTCTTTTCTTGAACATTCTCCGGACATTCTCCCCTTAGGTTAACCCGATAACCTAACTTGGGTTCTCCAATAATTCTCCCCCTTTTTGACACACATCAAAAAGTATTCCAATGTTCTTCCTCGAACATTCCTTGACATTCTTCCCCTAGCTTAGGTTAACCCGATAACCTAACTTGGGTTCTCCAATAATTCTCCAATGAACGCTCTCCCTTTTGACACACATCAAAAGAAAGGAGAGTATCAAGGTCAAGAGTTTCTTCCTAATGAAAGTCCCATACCTTTCATTGAAACTCTTAATTTCCCTTGATACTAAACTCAACAACCAACTTAGTGATAATCCCATATCACTAATCCTCAAGGAGTAAAAACTCCCCTAAAGTCAACCCCTCGACCATTGCACCAACAATGTCTTGGAGAGTTTCAAACCTTTAGAAATCCACAAAACCCAACTTCCTGAAATTTCGACAACAGCGGTGAAAAATCAGAAATTAGACGCCTCGATCGGTCCCAGCACCGATCGAAACCCGGATCGGTCCCCGACCGATCCACGCTCACCGATCGCATGGATCGTCACCGATCGGTCACCGACCGATCAGCCTCGGATCGGTCCGTGACCGATCCACTCGAAATCGAGATTTCTGATTTTCTCCGGAAGAAGTTCGAAACTCATAGAAAATTACAGAAAATTCCAAAATTACGAAACTTTGAGGATACATTCCTCATGTCATACACTATCAAGGAAAATAGTTTTCTATGAAAATAGTTTCCATTTTTCAATCTTGATACAAAGTTCAAAAACTTTGAAATAGTTCAAGTTTAAGTCATCTTTGTATCATCTTGCTCAATGAAGAATGCTATCACTAGGAAAGCTTCATCAAGGTTTTTCAAATCAATTTTAAAATGTTTTTAAAACCATTTGAATTTAGGACCATAATCTTAGGGCTAGATGTACATGACTTGTACACAAGCTTTCCCTATGATCCTTAATTTCTTGAATTAGGGTCATCTAGGTACAATGACTATGCACCTTGATCCTAACTCATGATCCTAATATCTCACACACATCTAAGGTGCATCAAACCACATTCAAGTCAATTTGATGTGAGATATGGGTTAAGGTCAACTTAGGCTAAGGTCTCATGCATTTTCTAAACACAAATTTGATCTCAATATCAAGATGTGTTCTTCATCCTTAAATCAATTCAATTGATTATTAATGCAAGAGATGATGACATGGCATAAATGCTATCATAAATGGAAAACATGTGCCAATGTCATGATGTCATGGCATAAAGTATGAAAACTTAAATAGAGCATGACATATAAACTAGCCTAAGCACTATCATGACATTTCAAATGATGATAAAACTAAACATGATGTCATGACATGTCATATGGCAAACAACCATGGTAAGTTAACACAAATAAAATACCTAGATTACCTATCTAAGTATCCTTAATCACTTAGTTAACTTAAATTCTAATCCTAGATTGCCCAAAGTGCTCCAAGAAAATGTCAAAACCCAAATTGGCATTTCTTGATCTCTTGTTTGATTTATACCATTTTAAAATTTTACAAGAGTAGCACTTCTAAATTAAGGCCCGGATTGCCTTGATTACCTAAGAGAATATCAAAAATCCAAATTTGATATTTCTCTAGGTTTTTCCACATTGTGTCAATTTAAAGTAAGATTAATATATTCTCACTTTGGCACACTTTACTCTTCCAAGGAGTGAATGATAAAGATTATTCCATTTCATTTTCAAAGGTTCCCAAAAACCTTGAAAATGCTCCTTGAGTGTCAATTTCCTCAAAGTTGGGTTAACTACCCTTCTTATTGGAGTTGACACTCTCTAACCCATCTATGGGGTAGAGAAAATGCTCCTAGGAACCCAATACCTACTTGAGCTCATTGGGTTCACTAAAAATTCACTAGGGATGACTTCCCTAGCAACCCTCCTAATGACCCTCTTAGGCTTTAAAGCCTTGGTCATTTGGGTCTCATCAAGGTCAACTATAGGGGTGACTCCCCTTGTGACCTTGGTAATGGTCTTCCTAGCCTTAGGTTTTGTTCCATAATCGAATGGAACATTATGATAGGTGGGCTTGACCATTTGGGACTTAGGTTTGTGACCCAAACCCTTTTTGTCCTTGGACATTGGTTTTTGACCCTTAAACCCTAGAGATGACTTCTCCAAGTTTTTAAGAGCCTTTTCCAAAGTATCAAGTCTTGACCTCAAGACTTGATTCTCCTTCTCTAATACCTCAATTTTTGATTTGTCATTCTTCTTTGAGGCATTCCTAGGCATGTGTCTAGTTGATTTGGGTTTTCTACCTAGGTTTTCCTTAACCTTAGAAGTGTTAATCCTAGGGTTAGCATTCCTAGTAGTATCCCTATCTAGGTTGACATGTTTAGCACCTAAGCACATGTATTGATTTCTAGTGTTAACATGCTTATCATTATTGACTAATGCAATAAAATTACTAGCATGTATCTTACTAGACTTGCACGAATGAGCCTTAAAAGATACCTTAGGGTTTGCCTTAGCTCCCCCTATCGATGTGCCCGGTCTCTTGCCCTTGTGAGGTTGCCTCCCCCTCGGACAATGGCTCCTATAGTGTCCCCGTTGCTTGCATTGAAAGCACACCACGTGCTTCTTGCCTTTGCGTGTTGGGACTCCGGCTACCTTGACCTTTGGCGCCGGTGGAGTCTTCCTAACTCTCTTTGGACATTTGCTCTTGTAATGTCCATACTCCCTACACTCAAAGCATAATATATGTAATTTATTTGAAACTAAAATGCTTGAGTTACCTAGGGTTTGGGATGGATGACTCTCTCCTTCATCCCTTCCGGAGGTAGAATCTTCTTCTTGCTCCGATCTTGAACAAGAGGAACTCTCCTCCTCTTCTTCCTTGGATGTTGAGTAGCCCTCAACTCCCAATTCGCCTCCTCCATGATGTGAGCTACTTGGCTCACTAGGCTCCTCTTCATGGCTTGAAGTGGAGCTCTCCTCATGGTACTTGGCCAAGTTATCCCATAATTCCTTGGCATTGTTGTAACCTATCTTACACAAGATGTTAGTAGGCAATGAAAATTCAATTATTCTCGTTACCTCTTCGTTGATTTCGGATTTGTGAATTTGTTCTCTTGTCCACTCCTCCTTCTCAAGTGGTTTTCCTTCCTTATCCACCGGAGGAGTAAAACCTTCTTGTACACAAAACCAATTCATTATGTTAGTCATAAGAAAGTACTTCATCCTTACCTTCCAATACGCGAAGTCGCCGCATTCGTAGAAGGGTGGAATGGTGATGTCTTCTCCATAGAGATCCATCTCTAGCCCGTGCTCCCCCGGGTGTTGATCCGTCGAAGAGCGGCCTCGCTCTGATACCACTTGTTGGGATCTCTTCGTACTCGGCTAGAGAGGGGGGTGTGAATAGCCGCCCCAAATCGCTCGTTTCTTCCTACAATTCGTTAGCGCAGCGGAAAAATAAACTAGAAACGAAAGGAAGACTACAAACCTCAAACAAACCGATGTAACGAGGTTCGGAGATTAGGGCTCCTACTCCTCGGCGTGTCCGTAAGGTGGACGACTCCAGTCAATCCGTCGGTGGATGAGTCCCCGGAGAACCGGCTAATACAAACTCCTTATGGGTGGAGAAACCTCGCCACAACACACTCTTGCAACAGCAAGTAAGGAGAGTACTGAAATACAAAGAAAGACAGCAAGAAATACAACAAGAAGAAAACTCTTGCTTGCCTTCTCTTCGATTGGAAGAAGCAGCAGCTCCAAGCGCCTACAATAACCTCAGCTCAAAAAGCTTCGAAAAAACATAGAAGCGTCGAAAGAGAGGAAGAACGACAGCTGCCCTTGATCCTTTATTTAGAAGAAAGCGGAAGAAGACGAAGATCAATAACGGCCCCTGTCGAATCCTTTCCGAGGTAGGGCCGATGCAATGGAGCCCTTCCGATCCCTTCCTTTCCTTCTCCTCTACGGGTCCGCCATCGCCATCGCCATTGCCTCCGCCGACTCTTCGCCTCCCTCTTCCGCATGCGCATCGCTCCCGCCGGCGCCGGAGGAGCCGCCGATGGCCTCTTCTGCGACAGCTGGAGGATCTCCGTGGAAACCAACAACGCCGGGTACTGGCGAACCAAGTCCCAAGACTTCCAAACCAATATCCGGTCAACCTTGACCTATTGGTACTTCATCCCTAGCATCTGGTCACTCCCTTGACCTGCTAGAACTCCCTGCCAAGTGTCCGGTCAATCCCTTTGACCTACTTGGACTTTCCTCAACACCAGATGTCCGATCATCCCTGATCCATCTGGATTTTCCCTTGCCTGGATTCACTCACCAGGACTTTCCACACCGCCTAACATCCCAGTTAGGACTTTCTCATTGCCTAACATCCCAGTTAGGACTTTTCCACTGCCTGGCTTCACTCACCAGGACTTTCCAACTGCCTAACATCCCAGTTAGGACTTTTCCACTGCCTGGCTTCACTCACCAGGACTTTCCAACTGCCTAACATCCCAGTTAGGACTTTCTCACTGCCCGGCTTCACTCACCAGGACTTTTCCCGTGCCAAGCTCCCTGCTTGGACTTTTCCAGTGCCAAGTCTCCATACTTGGACTTTTCCAATGCCAAGCTCCCTGCTTGGACTTTTCGCGTGCCAAGCTCCCTGCTTGGACTTTTCCAGTGCCAAGTCTCCATACTTGGACTTTTCCAATGCCAAGCTCCCTGCTTGGACTTTTCACGTGCCAAGCTCCCTGCTTGGACTTTTCCCGAATCAGGTCAACCAGGTCAACCTTGACCTAAGGTTGCACCTACAATCTCCCGAACACCTATTCTTGTCAAACATCAAGAATACAACTCTCTTCTCGTCAAACATCGTCAAACATCAAAACACAACTCGAGTCAGGTCAACCAAGTCAACCTTGACCTAAAGTTGCACCAACATTATAGACAATGCCTAATCATAGTGGGAGGGTTGCCAAACAACCTAAAAGATTCATGTTTTTGGGAGAGTCTTTTGGACTTGAACCCAAATGAACATGAGCCTGATCGCGGACATATGATGAAGCACTCCAAGATAAAGATGCAGCATCTTGGCAAAGAGCAATGAATACAGAATTAGAATATATGTATTCTAATAAAATCTGGAAGCTTATAAAACCACCAGATGATGTAAAAGCCATTGGGTGAAAATAGGTCTACAATAGGAAAAGATGGATAGACAGGAAGGTGGAAACTTTCAAAGCAAGGCTTGATGAAAAAGGAAACTTTTTCACTGATAGCAATGCTTAAGTCTATCCGGATTCTTTTATATATTTGGCAAGTAGATGTCAAGACAGCATTCCTTAATGGAAGTCTTGAAGAAAGCATACATATAAAGCAACCAGAAGGGTTTATTGCAAAGGGCAAAGGGCATCTTGTGTGCAAGCTCAATCAGTCTATGGACTGGGGCAAAGCTTCAAGGTCTTGGAAGATCCGATTTATCAAAGTAATCCAGACCTATGGATTTATTTAGTAACCGGATAAGTCTTGTGTATACAAAAAGTGTGATGGAAACATGGTGGTATTTCTTGTACTATATGTAGATAACATTTTTGGTAGTTGGATTCATACATAGATAACATAAGTCAGGACTTATAGCTTGGCGGCACAAGACACATGGATAGAAGCGTACAGGTCGAGTTGTGCCAGACAAGGATACAGGTCGGGACTTACAATCAGGCGACACAAGACACATGGATAGAAGCGTATAGGTCGGGAGGTGCCAGCCAAAAATACAGGTCGGGACTTACAATCAGGCGGCACAAGACACATGGACAGAAGTGTACAGGTCGGGAGGTGCCAGCCAAGGATACAGGTCGAGACTTACAATCATGCGGCACAAGACACATGGAGAGAAGCATACATGTCGGGATATGCTAACCAAGGACACAGGTCAAGACTTATAGCCTTGTGGCACAGAATACAAGGATTAGAGCGCACAGGTCGGAATATGCAAACCTAGGAATACAGGCCCAGATCACAGGTCAGGAAATACAGATTGAGGCATACAGGTCGGGGATTAGGATGAGCGGAAGCAGACTGAGGCATATAGGTCGGGAATCCAGATAAGTGGAATCGGACTGAGGCGTGTGGGTCTGAAGGCAGGATAATCGGGACCAGACTAAGGCGTACGGGTAAGATGGGTAAGTAGTTCACAGGGTAGGTCGGTCATTTACAAGAGAAGACATGCAGGACAGGACCGAAAGTGTAGATCGGGATTTGCGATATGGCAAGTACAAGTTGGCGACAGGTCTATACCCACAGGTTGGGGTTGGCCAGTATGAAGACCCAGTCCAGGGTTAACAGGTCGAGGCAAACATCCACTATGGGAAAAGCAAGTCAGGGAATCGTAACCACCCGTCAGAGAATAATCACAGCGTGGCAGGGAATATGCTAACGGTCTAGGGCTCGTTACCCCCAGATTCCTTCTTCGACCCATAAGAAGATGCCCCGTGTCAATCACCGCCAAACAAGGACTGACACCCGACATTCCTTAACACTCGTCAGACTCCAGAAGCATCCACAGCAGTATAAAAAGGGAGGCTTCGTCCTTACGCAGGTACGCTCACTCGTCATTTGATACTCGTCTTCTACTTTCGTCCTTTCTCTGTGTTTTCTGAAGAAAAAGTACCTGACTTGAGCATCGGAGGGCCTGACCCGGGGACTTTTTTCCTGGTTTTTTGTCTCTAACGACTCATGGGCTCGTCGGAGTGTGCGTAGGACCTTTGCTTCGTCACCACCCCCCTGTCATTCACTCGTGGAAGATTTTTCGGTGGGTGCCAGATCGTCCAGGCTCCACAGCGACTTTTCGTCAACACCAGCGACCTCGCGGCTCGCCTTCATCCGACTCAGCTTTCGGACGGGATCAGTGATGAAGTTTTTAGTTCGATGATGATCGATTACTCTAAAAGGAGGTCAAAAGAAGTGTCTAAATTTCTAAAAATTTAAATGTTAATGTATCGATGTTTTTCTTTAACATTTTATAATTTGGAGATTTCTTAACGTTAAAATTGTCAAACTTTTGAAACAAATATTTTTTGAAGATTTAAAATCTTTTGAAACATATTGTACGGTTGGATACAGAATCCGCTTGGCTCGGCCGAATTCCTTAGTCTCAGAAAAGATGAGTCCTTAAAGGGGACTTGACCGACCTGCTACTAAAATATACTAAAGGTCCATCAGTTCAACGATCTAATATTCCTTTTTGTCATCTTATGCAACTGTTGTCAGATAATCAAGAGAATATTCCTTATGCAAGCTGTACATCGAAAGCTCCTACCCTGCAAAGCGCAGGAATTACTGGTCTAATCCAGTAAAAGTGGTAGAATGTCATAAGGATCAGTCCTATTTTAGTAATGTATTGAGATTTATGCAAAGAGAAAATGTAATACTATATAAGGGGGTCTCCACCTACAGACGCAGTTCCTATTTTTTTACCACACAGGTCAGGCCGCGTCATCATAGTAGCTGTCCACCTACAAATTCACCATAACTGGGACTCGAATCGTGGATACCTGACTGATAACCTTGATACCCTACTATTGTACCATAGCCCCGGACTTCCTTTCCAATTTATAACACTTTGTAGTGGAGGGGCCACGACGTGCAAATAAGCCTCTGGATAAATTAATTAATCTTTGAATTGTGTTTTTTTTCTTTCTCATCTAACTCTTTCGGTGCCATACAGTAAGGAGCTTTCGATGCTGGCGTGGTCCTTGGAATCAGCTCAATAGAAAACTCCACTTACCTTCGAGGAGGCAAGCCTGGTAACTCATCTAGAAATACATCCGGATACTCTCGGACCACTAGAACGTCTGAGAGCTAAGTACTACTGTTGTCCTCAGTATTAATCAAAGATAAAAGAAATCCCTGACAACCATGCGACAATAGCTTCTGAGCCTGAATCGCAGAAATGATTGATATGCGATCATCCCTGATGTCAGTGAAATCCCACGAGGGTTGGTTCGGAGGTCGAAAGGTGATCACCCTTGTCTGGCAATCAACCGTGATATAATATGCAGACAACCAAACCATGCCAAGGATAATGTTGAACTCGACTATTTCCAGTACTAATAAATCAACCATGAGTATCATATTGCCAAAGTCTAACGGGCAACCTCTGACCTTCTGAGTGACGTCCAATGTATCACCGAACGGTAGGGAGATGGTCAATCGCTACAGTCTAAGAGCAGGTAGTCTAGCTATGTCCCTCATGAAGGCACGAGAAATAAAGGAATGTGAGCTACTAGTATCTATTAGCATATCAGTGGATAATGCATAAAGTAAAACCATACCACGGAAAATAAATCTGTCGGCCCATTTCGTATCCTCTCCAGTTACTGCGTGAATACATCCAGTCTCTAGCGGTGGTGGAGGTGGTAGTGCTGCCAAAGGCTGTTGCGCCTGACTCTGAACCTGCCACTGAGTTGGTGTCGGATACAATGCCAGAGATGGATATGAGGGTTGCGAATGATACTGGACAGGTGGCTAGGGCTGCTACTGGTACTGAACTAGTGGTTAAGGCTACGGATGATACTGTACCAAGGGCTGAGGCTGTGACTGGTACTAAACCAGTGGTTGGGGCTGTAGCTGATACTGCACTAGTAGCTGAGGCAGCAACTGATACTGCCCCTGCGTCAGATACTGCGGTCTCGGAACAGAGCTCTGGGATACTATAAGGGCGCTGGAGTGCTCCTATCCATGCATGCCATATGAAGCTACTGCAGGGGGAGCTGTCCTCTGCTGGCTATGCGAGGATTGGGCTCTCCGCCCTCCTCGCTGAGTCCCTGTCTGACTGGCTTGTCCTCCATGAACAGAAACCTCGAAAGCAATATACTGAGCCTTAAGCAAACAATCTCGGCTTAGGTGCCCAGGCAGTTTGTAATAATAGCAAACTGACTGTCCCTGGGAGTAGGCTGAGGTGATGTGGTCTCTGGACCCACATCTGGTGCAGTGAATGTCGCTGGCGAGTTGTTTCCGATTCTACTGAGAAGATCAGAAACATCCTAATGAAGATCGCTCTGACTTCTAAGGCCGACCAGATGTCCCAGAAGTTCCCTGACCTGGCCGACTACGTCCACTCTACTGCTATCCGGTAGCCTATGACGGCTAAATCTATCTTGATATCGGATCTATCTACTTCAACTTCTTGTCCGGATACACTCTCTGGTGAGCTGACTCTATCATAAGGGCTCTGCCCAATGCCTCTATGTAAGACGAATTCCCAAAACCGGTAATCTTTACTTACAGATATCTATCCAATCCCTGGATAAACTGAAGCATACGAGACCTGTCCTCAGCAACTAATTCTGGACAAAATTTGGCCAACCGATTGAATTCAACATTATACTCTGTCACTATGCGGTTGTTCTGCCGAAGACTCAAAAAATTCTGACGACATGTCATCTAATATGACCGTGGAAAGTACCAACTCTTAAAAGCATCTCTGAATCTCGCCCAGGTGATATTCTGCTCACCTATGATGGAACGCTGCGTATCCCACCAGATATCGGCTTCGTCCCGTAAGTGAAAAGTAGCCAGCTCTGCTTTCTCCTGTTGGTGCGGTTAGCACTAACGATTTAACCCAGGTTTTGATGAATGACAAATAGGTTAAGTTAGGTTTATTGTTGATCTAACACTCTGATCGAGTGTGCAGGATAAGTCCAGACAGGTCGACGGGCTGACCGGATGTCTGGCACGAAGCCCAACTAGGTCGACGGGCTGACCAGATAGCTGGCACGAAGTCCAAGCGGGTCGACGGGCTGACCGGACGCTTGGCAAGAAGTCCAGCTAGGTCAACGAGCTGACCGGATAGCTGGCGAGAAGTCCAGACGGGTCGAAGGGCTTACCGGACGTCTGGCAGGTAAGTAAGGTAAGTCACTGGAGGGGAGTGATTGCGAGGACGCGTTCCCGGGAAGGGAACATTAGGCGTCGATCCGGCTTAGATCCATTTCGGATATCTAAGTCGAGATCGTGACTAGATTCCGGTCTCGGAAAGACGGAATCTAAGTCATACTTTTTCTGTTAATTCATTGTGCTAACAATCTGTGTTGCAGGGTATATTTTGCCTCGGACTAACCTTGTTTTGCAGGAGAAGGAATCTCGAAAAGGTGGTCCGCGCCCGAGGCAAGTTTTATCTCTCCGTCGCCCGCCACATGGAGCATCCCGACGGACTTCACACGTCGCACTGTGGCGCCGGAAGGGATCCAGTGCCCGAGCAGATATAAAAGAAGCCCTGTGGGTGCATTCAAAACACACATCTCTCGAATTCCTGCATTGCCTTGTCGCCTCAGGTTCAATGACGCTAACAAAGCTCCGACAACACACCCTTGCTCCTTAAGTTTTCTTTTCGTCGGTACAGCTTTGTGCTTTGTTTCATTAGCATTTCTTGTACTCTTTTGTAATCACATTCGAATTGCTAGTGATTGCCCAACGAAAGTGGTCAAGGACCACGCGCCTTCGAGTAGGAGTCGTCACAGGCTCCGAACGAAGTAAAAATCATCTGTGTTCATTTACTTTTCCGCTGCTTTTACACTCTAAGTTTTCGAATCGATATTCACCCCTCTATCGAATCACGGTCCTACAAGTGGTATCAGAGCAGGTACCGCTTTGATTTGGTGCAACCACCAATCAGACAGGGGGTGAAAAATTAATTTTTTTTTCGATTTTCAGTTTTACGTTTAATTTCAAATTGGTATTATTACCTGTTTTGAATTTTTTTTCGTTGCAATTAAATCTAAATTGGTGCAACACCAATTTAGATACTTCTATTATTTTTCTTCTTCCGCACTACTAATCCAAGACCAAGTCTTGGGATTTTTGTTTTTCTTTTCTTTCTTCTGTGCGCAGGACTAAAATGTCTTAGACAGAAGGATTCAGCACAGTACGACCTCCACTCTTCAACGGGGATGATTTTCCGTACTGGAAGAAGCGCATGGAGGTTTACCTCAAAACAGACTTCGACTAGTGGATGAGCGTTACGAGACCCTATAAAATTCCAGCGGACAGCTCCGGGAATATACTGGATCCTGAAAACTGGATAGCAGATTTGAAGAAAAAGGCGTCAACAGAAAATAAAGCGATTAACATTCTACAGTGCGGATTAACAAGAGAAGAACTGAACAGAGTCGATCCACAAAACGCTTAAAGAGCGTGGGCATTGGAGCTGCACGAGGGAACGAGCGACGCCAAGGTAACAAAACGGGACCTGCTTTTAAATAAAATTCTTAACATAAAAATGCAGGAAGGTGAAATGGCGAATCAGCTCTACGCGAGGATCAAGGACGTCCTCAACGAGCTTCATGCGATAGGCCACCAGATGGAAAATAAAGACTTAATAAGGTACGCATTAAATGCTTTTCCACGTAATAGTTTGTGGGCATCAATCGTAGATGCCTACAAAATTTCTAAAAATCTTTCTAAGTTAAAATTAGACGAGCTTTTCTGTGAATTAGAATTACATGAACAAACTAATGCTGGAGCCGAGAAAGGTATAGCTTTATTTGCAGGTTCCTCCAAAGAAAAGAAGAGCAAGCCTGAATATGAAGAAGATTCCGACCAAGACTCCGAAGACGAAGAACACCTGGTGAACTTGGTAAGAAAAATGTTCACCAGGAGAAAAAGGAGCTTCAGCAAAAAGGACCTTCAAAAGATCAGTTCTCCCTCAGAACAAAAGAACGTGACTTGCTTCGGCTGCAATAAAAAGGGACACTACAAGAATGAATGCCCAAAACTGAAGTTCGACAAACCGAAGCCAACCAAAAAGAAGGCCCTCAAAGCAACGTGGGATGACTCCTCGGACGAATCGGAGGAAGAAGAGCAGAAACATCAGAGCCACCTCGCACTGATGGCCCGCGAAGCTGAAACAGAAGACGAGTCGGAAGATGAAGACGGGTCTGAACCCGAAACAAGCCACGAGTCCGTACTCGTTTCCGAAGGCCCGAATGAGGTATATTTTAATTTAAACAAAAAATTTTTTAGAATCATTTCCTGTTTAAATAGTAAATTAATTAAAATAGAAAATGAAAACAAATCACTTCTTGAGGAAAATCAAAACCTCAAGGAACAAATCAAAAATTCAAATCCAACTCAAGATCTAACACTTGATGAGGAGAATTTATCATTAAAAAATGATATTAACAATTTAAAAGAAATGCTAGAAAAATTTACAACAAGATCAAAAAATCTTGACTTAATCCTGAACAATCAAAAAACATGTTATAATAAAACCGGACTCGGATACAAGTCGAACTCAAATAAAACTTTTAAGTCATTAATAACTCAATACAAATCAACTAATCAAGCTTGGGTTCCAAAAGCGTGTCTGACCACGCAAGTAGGACTTAATCAATATTATATACCTAAAGAAAAAGTATATTATATAAACTCGATTAAACCAAATAAAAAACCAAAACACAAACCTAAATCGAAAAATTCAAAGTTTAAAACTCAACAAAATATAAACTATCACCAAGTTAATTATAATTATAAAAGAAACAGACACAAACCTAAAATGAAAATTTAAATTAAAGGTCAATAATTCAGGGGGAGGCTCCAGAATAGCTGGCACCTCCAAAATTAACTAACCCGGCAGGGTAATTAGGATTAGTTAAAAAGAGACCAAGTTTAACTTGAATCATGGTACTAGTGAAGTTTTTGGATGATAGTACGTTAGGGAAGCTTGGGCATCGCATGTCTAGAAAGATATGGTTTCGATCTGGTGCATTTGGCCAAATGGAACTGACCGAAGCTACTCTTAAATGAATCCTAACCAGTTAGACTAAGATTTAGTACTAAGCTCCGTGGATAGGACTATTCGGAAAACCTCGAAAGGTTGGTTACTACTAATGACGTCCATGTGACTCACCAAGCTTAGAAGTTTATCCGAAGATTGCCTATTTGTGGAGACCAAAGCTAAATCTGAATCTAACACAAGTTAAACCAAAACTCCATAATTAAAAATCCAATTTCATCTCACAAAATCATAGGATTCCTTGATTGACAATATAGATCGGGTGAGATGAATAAGGCTTAAATTTGTTTAATTAAAAATTAATTTCAAAATTTTAATTTTAAACTTAAAAATTAATTTCAAAATTTTAATTTTAAACTTAAAAATTAATTTCAAAATTTTAATTTTTAACTTAAAAATTAATTTCAAAATTTTAATTTTAAACTTAAAAATTAATTTCAAAATTTTAATTTTAAACTTAAAAATTAATGTCAAAATTTTAATTTTAAACTTAAAAATTAATTTCAAAATTTTAATTTTAAAACTTAAAAATTTCAAAATTTTAATTTTAAAACTTTAAAATTTCAAAATTTTAATTTTTTAACTTAAAAATTAATTTCAAAATTTTAATCTTAAAATTAGAAATTAATTTCAAAATTTTAATTTTAAACTTAAAAATTAATTTCAAAATTTTAATTTTAAACTTAAAAATTAATTTCAAATTTTAAACTTAAAAATTAATTTCAAAATTTTAATTTTAAAATTAAAAATTAATTTCAAAATTTTAATTTTAAAATTAAAAATTAATTTCAAAATTTTAATTTTTAACTTAAAAATTATTTTCATAATTTTAATTTTAAACTTAAAAATTAATTTCAAAATTTTAAACTTAAAAATTAATTTCAAAATTTTAAACTTAAAAATTAATTTCAAAATTTTAATTTAAAAAAAAATTAAAAATTAATTTTAAACCTAATCTCTAAATCTTAATGTAAAAAAAAAAAAAAAAAATCAGCCCCTGGTATTCACTTCCGGGGCGCCCGGGAGGGAATCCGGGCGCCCCCAACCCTTGCCCCACAAAATCTTCACTTTTGCCAAGGTTCACTCCGAACCTCAGTGCGAGAGTATTTTAAATCAAAATTTTCTTGCGGTGAAGATGCTGCTGCGATTCAACCGAGGTCGTTAGATCTATATTTGTCGATGGCTCCTTGGTAAAACTTCTTCCCCTATCTGAAAATTTATTAGAATTTGTCTTCTCATTTTTTTCTTAGAATATCTTTTTTATATACAGTAGAAAATGAACAAATACTGGTGCTGGACCCTCTAATGCTAGCACTGACCCTAGGTTTCCCACAGATGAACTAAGGATTAAGTTTGAGTCAACCGTTTATAAGGCCATTCGGACTAACTGTATAGATAGATCGTTCTTTCTAGGTTCATGTACCTCCGTTATAGAGGTTATAAACCACTATAACTTAAAGAACCTTGTCGAATGTACCAGTCCAGTAAACATAAGTCTGTGTGCTGAATTTTGCAATAACCTAGTGAAAGTAGACGATCTCACCTATACCACTAGGGCAGCGGGTACTGATATCACGTTTTCCCCTATGACTATCCGAGAGTTTTTAGAGTTACGTCCATCTACTTGTCCTTTCTTGTGCTATCCTCCCAGGGATCTACCATTCGGAGATCCCTACTCACATATTACTCTCGATACGATTTATTCGTATTTTTTTGGTGGAGAGCGAGATCCCACTGTGACCCAGTTTAGGTCGGTAGAACTTCGAGTCCAGGACTATGCTCTTTATAGGGTCTTAGTCCTTTGCATTTTACCACTGACTACTCAGGACATCGCTGTGATGCGCCCATTCCATTCATTTTTACTCTATGCCCTGAGTCATAGGTTAGATATTGACATCAACCTACATATCTTCTCCACCATTATCTACTCGGCTGGATACGTGACTGATAGACGAGTCCACATGCCATTCTGTCACATTCTGACAGCCTATATGTCCTCGTTGCACATTGATGTCACTAGAGGAGACATTGCCTATATGACCGAGTTCGATGTTATAGCAGCTAGGAACTTCTCCCTAGCTGGTATCCACATAGATAGGGATGACGGGACTATGTCTTGGCGGAGGGGGGCACAGCACCAGCCCGATCCAGACGCACAGGGGGACGAGTTCATGCTTGCACTGTTTCCAGAGGAAGCCGCACCGGCTCCACTACCGCCCACAGCTCGAGCACCACGTCACGCTCCCCGCACTCTAGCCGACCGTATGACCGGAATAGAGAGAGCTATGGCGAGTCTCCAGCAGGAGAACTCTGATTTTCATCGGGACGTACGACGAGAGGTTGCCGAGTTACGAGCTGCCGGGGAGACCCGACACACTGAGCTGATGGCACTTCTCCGATCCTTGGGATCTGGACCACCCCCTTCATCATCTCAGTATCTCTAGTTATGACTCACTTCTGTAGCTACACTACCTGTAAATTATTTTGGATCTATCTAGTGATATTTCAGACTTGCATTGATTATGTTCTATCTTGGTAGCCTAGGAATTTAGAATTTCAGAAATACTTTCAAAATCATTGCTTTCAACTTATAGATTCAAACATGTGTCAGTTTTTAAAACCTTTCTATTTTTAGATTTTTAAATAAACTTTTAGCCTTAGACTAGTTCAAAATCCTTAGAGAACATGCACCCATAGGACTAGTTTTGAGCATCTCACCAAAACCCTAGGCTTACCTTGCTTGTGTTTGCCGAACAATAGAATGGGGTGAGGTGCATAGGCCACTTGCCTAAGACTTAAGATGCTTATTTCAGTGCATCGACATAAGTCTGGGCGTTAAAAACAAAATATATATTAATTAAGTTAAGATTGACCTTAACTTGACTAACCAAGTGAAAGCTGCTATCTTTTGATAAGTCAGTCAATAACTAACTGGTTAGACATTTGATTTAATGTCAGGTCCAGGGGGAGGAATCAATTAAAATTTTCAGTTTTTTAAAAACATTTTTTATTAAAAATTTCTTAAACCTATTTTTGAAAACTAAGCTATTGAATTTCAAAATTAGATTTAACGTAGTTTTGAAAATTGAATTTAAAAATCTAGTTCTGAGAACTTGACTTTACTTAATTCTACTTAATTCTACAAAAATTAATTTTTGTAAACTAAGCGTAAGTTTATAAACTAAGTCTTTTTAAAAATTTTTACAAACTTAGTGTTGAAAATTAAACTTCAATCAATCTTGAAATATATTTTAAAACTTAGTTTTGAAATTTTGCTTATGTTTAAAAAAGAGTTGAAACCTGTTTTAAAAAAAAAATTGTTTTTCTTGAAATTTAGAACTTATTCTTAAACCTTAACCTTAGAAGCTATGCTTGAAAAATTAGCTATTTTTCACAAAACTTAGCCTTTAAATCTGGATTTTTTTATATATACACCTATTTTTTAAAACTAGCTTTAAAAAAAAAAATCAAGTCTTTTATGTACTTAAGTCTTGAAAGTTGAATCCTTTACCAACTCAGTTTCAGAAAATCAATTTTACCTAGTTTTGAAAAATAGATCTTTTAAACTTGTCTCAAAACTTAGCTCTTTTACAAAAGATAAATTACTAAGTTTAACTCCCCCAGAGTAACTTGACATGATTCCTTACTTTGTCTGAAGTCTATACTTTTAATTACTTTAAACATGCTTATTTTTTATGAATGCCAAAGGGGGAGGGTTAGATGGGTTAAGTTAGCCAAACCAATTGAAAATATAAACTAACTTAAAAAACCTCCACATAATGATGATATTTGTTTTTTTCTTGCAAATGTCTTCACTAACTTAACCAGGTTGTCATTCCATCAAAAAGGGGGAGATTGTTGGTGCGGTTAGCACTAACGATTTAACCCAGGTTTTGATGAATGACAAATAGGTTAAGTTAGGTTTATTGTTGATCTAACACTCTGATCGAGTGTGCAGGATAAGTCCAGACAGGTCGACGGGCTGACCGGATGTCTGGCACGAAGCCCAGCTAGGTCGACGGGCTGACCAGATAGCTGGCACGAAGTCCAAGCGAGTCGACGGGCTGACCGGACGCTTGGCAAGAAGTCCAGCTAGGTCAACGGGCTGACCGAATAGCTGGCGAGAAGTCCAAATGGGTCGAAGGGCTGACCGGACGTCTGGCAGGTAAGTAAGGTAAGTCACTGGAGGGGAGTGATTGCGAGGACGCGTTCCCGGGAAGGGAACATTAGGCGTTGATCCGGCTTAGATCCATTTCGGATATCTAAGTCAAGATCGTGACTAGATTCCGGTCTCGGAAAGACGGAATCTAAGTCATACTTTTTCTGGAGGGGATCCGGGCGCCCGAAGGCAAGTTTTATCCTCTGCGCCGCCTCGCCACGTGGAGCATCCTGATTGGACTTGCCACGTCGCACCAGGGCGCCCGGAAGGGATCCAGGCGCCCGGAGCAGCATATAAAAGAAGCCCCAGGGGAGGAGCTTTAAAAACACACATCTCTCAGAATTCCCAGATTGCCTTGCTGCTCTGTGCTCCAGCGACGCTAACAAAGCTCCGACAACGCGCCCTTGCTCCTTAAGTTTTCTTTTCTGTCGGTACAGCTTTGTGCTTTGTTTCATTAGCATTTCTTGTACTCTTTTTGTAATCACATTCGAATTGCTAGTGATTGCCCAACGAAAGTGGTCAAGGACCACGGGCCTTCGAGTAGGAGTCGTCACAGGCTCCGAACGAAGTAAAATCAATTGTGTTCATTTACTTTTCCGCTGCGTACTTTTACACTCGAGTTTTCGAATCGATATTCACCCCCCCTCTATCGAACGATCACGGTCCTACATCTCCCACCAGATATCGGCTTCGTCCCGTAAGTAGAAAGTAGCCAGCTCTGCTTTCTCCCACTCGGAGCAAGATATATAGAAAATGTCCGCTTCATAGTCTCTATCCAGGACTGGGCCACACTTGGATCAGTCTCTCTACGGAATAGTGTGAATTGACTTTTCATCGACTCTGCCAAAGTTGGAATCCGAGCTCGTGCCGCAACTATATCAATAAGGTGAGTAGGGACTGCTGCGGGAATTGGCGGAACTATTGGTTGCTACTCGGAAAACCTAGAGGTTCCACTGTACAAAAATTTTGTACAAAGGTTTGAACCTTTTCCTAGCTACCATGTGTTCTTTTAAATTAAATTTTGGATCGCCTGCGGAACTTAACACGTTTGATCCAAAACTTAATCTATTTGTTCTTTTAGGTTTTGACTTGGATCTCCTGCGGAACTTAACACGTTCGACCCTAGTCACCTTAAGTTATTAATTCCATTAAATATTAATTTCCATAATTGGTTCCCAGTACTGACGTGGCGAGGCACATGACCTTCTTGGATATGGGAGCAACCACCACCGACTAGACAAAACCTTTTATGGAAAGCTAATATTTAATTTCCTAAAATAACTTTAGGTTAACCGAAAAGAACAATCAAATCACAAGGAAAAGAAAAACAAAAGAACACTATATCGAAAACAAATTCAAAACTCTAGAATCGTATGCCTCTTGTATTTAGTATTATTTCCAAAAATAACTAGTATGATGTGGAAAGAAAAAATACTAGTTATACCTTTTAGAAAAACCTCTTGATCTTCTACCGTATTCCTCTTCTAACATCGGACGTTGTGTGGGCAACGATCTTCTGAGATGAGAAACCACCAAAGCACCTTCTCCTTTCTTCAAATTTCAGCCAAGCACAAAGCTTCCAAAAGATGAAGATCTTTTCCACCAACCAAGCTCCAAGGGATGTAGGCTTTCTCTCCTTCTTCCTCAAGCTAGATCCGGCCACCAATTAAAACTCCATAAGCATGAAGAGGTTCGTCCACAAAGAGAAGAAGAAGAGAAGAAGGAAGGGTCGGCCACACCACCAAGGAAAAGAGGAAGAAAAATAGAATAGAGTCCTTCACCTTGAAGCCTCCTCTACCCCCTCTTTTATAATCCTTGGTCTTGGCAAATAAGGAAAATTTAATAAAAATTTCCTTAATTCTTTTTCCATTGAAAAGAAAATTTTATTTAATTAAAAATAATTTTTCTCTTCTCAATTTACAATGGCCGGCCATTATATAAATCTCCAAGCAAATAAAATTTTAAACACAAATTAAAACTTCCTTATTTGCTTCCGGAAATTTATAAAATTTTTCCAATAATTTTATCCCTTCATGATTGGTTAATAAAAAGGAAATTTAATAAATTAAAATCTTTCTTTTAAACATGTGGATAAAAAGAAAGTTATCTCTAAAAATTAAAATCTCTTTTAATCGACAAATAAAGAAAGATATCAAATCTTTTCTCAATCTTTTGTAGAAACTAATAAAAGAGAATTATTAATTTTTAAACTTTTTTTTAAATCATGAACATGGTTAAAAAGGAAAGTTTTCTTAAAATTTAAAATCCTCCTTTAATCAACAAATAAGGAAAGATTTCAAATTTTAAACTCTTTTTTAAACATGTAGATGATTTACAAATAAGGAAAGTTTTTACAAAAAATTAAAACCATCCTTTTAAACTACAAATAAGGAAAGAGATTAATCTCTTCTCTTAATCTTTTGTAGAAAACTATAAAAGGAAATTTTTAATTTTTAAACTCTCTTTTAAAATCATGATATCCACATAAGAAATAATTTTAATAAAAATCTTTTTTAATATTCTAGTGGTCGGCCACCTAAGCTTGGGACCCAAGCTTTGGCCGGCCACCTACATGGCTCATCCACTTGGTCTTGGCCGGCCCTAGCTTGGGTTCCAAGCTAGCTTGGCCGGCCCCATTGGATGGGTAAGAAGGTAGGTATGTGGTGGGTATAAATCTCTATATACTAGAGGCTACGATAGGGACCGAGAGGAGGAATTGGTTTTGGTCTCCCGATGAAATTAAGCATCCCGTGTTCGCCCCGAACACACAACTTAATTTCATCAATAATAATTCATTCCACTAAAGAACTATTATTGAACTACCGCACCAATCCCAAATTACATTTTGGGCTCCTTCTTATTATGAGTGTGTTAGTCTCCCTGTGTTTAAGATAACAAATGTCCACTAATTAAGTAAGTTACTGACAACTCGCTTAATTAATATCTAGCTCCAAGAGTAGTACCACTCAACTTCATCGTCATGTCGGACTAAGTCCACCTGCAGGGTTTAACATGACAATCTTTATGAGCTCCTCTGGGGGGCATTCTCAACCTAGATCACTAGGACACATTTTCCTTCTATAATCAACAACACACACTATAAGTGATATCATTTCCCAACTTATCGGGCTTATTGATTTATCGAACTAAATCTCACCCATTGATAAATTAAAGAAATAAATATCAAATATATGTGCTTGTTATTATATTAGGATTAAGAGCACACACTTCCATAATAACTGAGGTCTTTGTTCCTTTATAAAGTCAGTATAAAAGGAACGACCTCAAATGTTCCTACTCAATACACTCTAAGTGTACTAGTGTAATTATATAGTTAAGATAAACTAATACCTAATTACACTACGACCTTCAATGGTTTGTTCCTTCCATCTTGGTCGTGAGCTACTGTTTATAATTTATAAGGAACCGATAACATGATCTTCTGTATGTGACACCACACACCATGTTATCTACAATATAAAATAATTAAGCAACTACATTTATCATAAATGTAGACATTTGACCAATGTGATTCTTATTTCTAGATAAATGTTTATACCGAAAGCTAGGCTTTTAGTATACACTCTAACAATCTCCCACTTATACTAAAAGACTAAGCTGCCATATCTGCTGCCATACATCTGATTCCCAACCCTTCAACATGCCCATCAAAAGCTCTTGCCTTAAGGACCTTAGTGAAAGGATCTATAGGTCATCACCTGATGCAATCTAGGCAGTAACAACTTCTCCTCGTTTATACGATTTCTCGTATTGGGTGGTACTTGCGCTCTATTGTGTTTACTTGCCTTATAGACTTATGGTTTCTTCGAGTTTGCTACTGCACCAACATTATTACAATAAATTGTAACAATCTTTGGACAAACCAGATATCATATCTAAGTCTATCTTGAGGTTATTGAGTCATTCAGCTTTTATGGCTACCTCAGAGGCTTGCCATATACTAAGCTTCTATGGTGGAGTCCAGAAAAACACCTATGCTTATCACTCTTCCATAGTTATGACTTTACCTCCTAAAGTAAACACAAAACCCCGAGGTTGACTTATTATTGTCCCTATCCGATTGGAAGTCAAAATCCGTGCAACCCACAAGGACTAAATTAACTGCCTTGTAAGCTAGCATATAATCTCTAGCGCCTCTAAGGTACTTTAATATATGCTTTACTGCAGTCCAATGTCCTTGTCTAGGGTTACTTTGATATCTGCTAACTATGCCCTTGGCAAAATAGATTTCTGATCTCGTGCATAGCATACATTAGGTTATCTAACTACCGAAGCATAAAGAACTGCCTACATGTCCTCAATCTCCTTTGATGTCATCGGAGACATCTCTTTAGATAAAGACACTCCATGCTTAAAAGGTAAGAAACATTTCAAGGAGTTTTGCATGCTTAAAAAGAGCAAGGATTTTCCGATGTATCAAGCTTGGGATAAGTAAAATATATTTTTTCTTTCGATCCCTTATTACTTTGATCTCAAAAATATATACATTCTCCCAAGTCCTTTATATCGAATTATTTGGACAACCATACCCTTACTTCTGACAACATTTTGATATTGTTTCCAGCTACCAAAAAATGTTATCTACGTATAGTACAAGAAATACCACCACGTTTCCATCACACCTTTTGTATACACAAGACTTATCCGTTTACTCAATAAATCCATAGGTCTGGATTACTTTGATAAACTGGATGTTCCAAGACCTTGAAGCTTTGTATCAGTCCATAGACTGATTGAGCTTGCACACAAGATGCTCTTAGCCCTTTGCAATGAACCCTTCTGGTTGCTTTATATGGATGCTTTCTTCAAGACTTCCATTAAGGAATGCTGTCTTGACATCCACTTACCAAATAGATAAAAGAATCTGGATAGACTTAAGCATGGCTACCAGTGAAAAAGTTTTCTTTTTCATCTAGCCTTGCTTTGAAAGTTTCTACCTTCCTGTCTATCCCTCTTTTCCTATTATAGACCTTTTTATACCCAAAGGCTTTTACACCATTTGGTGGTTCTACAAGCTTCCAGATTTTATTAGAATACATATATTCTAATTCTGTTATTCATTACTCTTTGCCAAGATATTGCATCTTTATCTTGGAGTGCTTCGTCATATGTCCGGAGATCAGGTTCATGTCCTCCAGGGATCGAGTCCAAAAACTCTCCCAAAACATGAATCTTTTTAGGTTGCCTAACAACCCTCCCACTACGACAAGACACTTTCTGCAATTATGTATCATTTGTGATACGTGTTGCAGTTTCCTTGTGGTATCTCATCTTGTACAATTGATACTAGATTAGATATGTCTTTTATTATTTCCTTAAGAACAAGTTTTCTTATGGGCACATGGTTTATTACATAGTCTTTTTTCTAAAATTGGTCATTGATGCTAACAATGACCTTCTGATTTTTAAGACTATAAACCTACTTTCATTTCTCTAGGATAACCCACAAACAAGTGAATTCGTGTCTAACTTATCATTGTCTCTCTTCAGCATATGTGCTGGACTACCCGAATCCAAATATGCTTCAAAATAAGCTTACGCCTATTCAGCAATTCTATATGAGTAGAGAGTTCTGACTTTGGAAGGTACTATGTTCACTTCCGTTTCCAGAGTATATCCTTAAATTTGGTAAAATAACTCATCATCAATCTACTTATTTCCATAAGAGTCCTATACCTTTTTTCTACTACACCATTCTGTAGAGGTGTACCAGGTGCAGTTAGTTTGGATTGAATCCCTACTTCTGATAAGTGACTCCTAAATTCTCCCAAGAGGTACTTGCCACTATGATTTCACCATAGTGTCTTTTTACTTTGTCGTTTCTCCACATCAGCCTAGTACTCTTTGAACTAATCAAAGTACTTAGTCTTGCGGTACATTAAGTAAATTTATTTGTATCTTGAATAGTTGTCTATAAAATAGACGAAATATTCAATACTACCTCTTGTCTGGATAGTCATAGGATCACACAAATCAGAATGAACCAATTTCAACATATCTTTGACTCCATACCCCTTAGACTTGAAAGCTTCTTGGTTATTTTTCCTTCCAAGTAAGACTCGTAGGTTGGAAAGATTTCCACTACTAATGAACCCAAAAGTTCATCAGCTACCAATGAATCATACTCAAGTTAATATAACCTAGCCTTAGATGCCAAAGATATAATTGGTTCATTTCCGAAGGTTACTTTCTCTTAAAGTTAGAAGATGTGTTACTAATTTCCATTTGTTGCATCGTGAGAGTTATTGGATTTATAAATTGCCAACCAACGTACCAGAACAGATAACTTCCATCTTTTTCTTAATAACAACTTTGTTATTAAAAGAGGCAGAATATCAAGTTCTTTGAATAGTTTAGAAATTGAAAACTAGTTCTTTCTAAACTTGGTGCGTAAAGACAATTACTCAAAAATCCATGTTTTATTCTTATCAAAAGATAAACATCTCCCACTGCAACAGATACCATTTTTACAGTAGTGCCCATGTGAATGGTGTTTTAATTTTCATTTAGTTGTCGGGTTTCCTGGAACCCTGCAATGAAATGCGGACATGATTAATGGCATCTATATCTACACTCCAGGTTCTGGTAGATAACACCACTAAACATGTTTCAACTAATGAATTAAATACACCTATGTTGTTCTTAGTTTTAAGAAGACAGTCTACCTTAATGTCCAAGTCCTATTTCCAATCATTACAATTGGGACTACTAAGCCTTTTCTATAGTATGACTACTAGGGAATTGACAAATATTTAAATCCTAAGAATCACAAAAATATTTGGTCAAGATCAACTCCTTAAAAATCCCCATGAATTTTGTATGCCACGATAGTGTGGACGTATACAAAATCGAAGAGGAGATTTTATTCATTAATTTTATTATCTCATCAACTTTACTTTGTGACGAATAAAATTAATAGTTGATCTGTCTTTGATCAAATATTTGGTCAAAAACTTTTGAATTTAAAAAAAATATTGATTCCTCAAACAATATTATTTAAATTCACCAACACCTCAAACACCGTGAATTTTGCATGCCACGTTAGTGTGGACGTATACAAATTCAACATTTGTAAAAGGAGGGTTTTAACCCATTAATTTTATTATCTTGTCAACCTAACTTTTTGACAAATAAAATTAATAGTTGGTATCATTGGTCACACAAATAATAGCAATGATTCGATGGGAGGATACTATTAGATGTGTCTAAGTGTATACCATTACTGACACTAAGTCCATTAATAAGATTATGCCCTTCCGTTGGGGAAGATCACACGCTCTTAATTAACTTCTTATAGTCATCCAAAATGGAAGTCTGCTCTAGTGATCCACAAACAAGCTCATCCGCATGGAGGAAGGCACTCGAGCCAACGCGCAAGTTTTTTGCATCACTTACAAACCAAGAATGGAGACCATGGGATTTACTTAAAATCCTCTCCCACTTAGTTATTTATAAATGAGGAATTTTAACTATGCTAGCCTACTAAATATGTAAACTAACATGCACACACAACACAATATAAAAGCAATAAATAGAAAATCTAATTTTCAACTATTATGGCTTTTATCTCTAGTTGTCCTCCGTGTGTTGTCATCCCAAGCTGCTGCCATATTTGGCCACTGCCACCGGGTCTAGCTGTCGCATCTTGCTCTTCCGCTGCGCCTCTGGTCGTTAGAAGGTTCCACGCTTTGCAAGATTCGATCCGCGACATAAATAGAATTTTAGATTTTGATCCTATATTCCATAAAAGGAATGTACATGTATCTAGATCAAAAATAAAATCCTAATAAAACTAAATACAGCTCCTACTGTATTTTATAATACAATCATGCACACACAATAAAATGCCCTTGACATGTCCAAGGGTCCAATCACACACATAATAACTATAAGCCATAATAGTTGGATCCTGCATCCACAAAGTTAGCACATCCTACTATTATCCTGCCTAAATTATGTATGACATGTGCATAATTAAACTAATACCAAATACACAGAGGCAAAACCCTAGCTCTGATACCAATTGTTGGTTGCTACTCGGAAAACCTAGAGGTTCCACTGTACAAAAATTTTGTACAAAGGTCTGAACCTTTTCCTAGCTACCATGTAACGACCCAATTTTCCTTATTTCAAGTTCTAAAAGTCCATAAAAATATTTGGAAATACTTTTAAAATATTCTAAAGATTTTTAGGAATTTTTAGAGTATTTTTACGTAATTTTTGGAGGTCGTTTAGTAGGGTTACAAAAAGAAAGAAGTTTTAAAAAAAACGTTGAAGGTGAGATTCGAACCCACGACCTCGGGTCGGACTGACCCAAGCAAAAACGACCTAACCAGCTGGGCTACACAGTTTTTGTTAATCTTATATGGAGAGAAATAGATTTAAGCTATAGTCGGAACAAATAAAATAAAAGAGAAGAAAAATAAGTTTGTAGAAGCAAGGGTTCGAACCCAGCTCCTCGGCCCAAGCAGAAACCGGCCCAACCAGCTGAGCTACGCGGGTTTTGTTAACCAGGTATGTAGCGAAATATATTTAAGCTATAGTTGGAACGTTTAAAATAAATTGGAATTAAAAGTGCGCGGCTGAGGGTTCGAAGCCGAGACCTGTGGCTTCGAGCAAAACCCAACTGACCAGCTGCGCTAGCGGTCGGTGTTAATCAAATATGCAGCGACATATATATAATCTATAGTTATAATCGAAACCCTAGTTTTAAAAGGATCTAATTCCTTTTCTCCCGAGCCGAAAACCCTTTTCTTCTTCTCACGCGACGGCGCGACTCTTCTGCTCGGGCGAAACAGAGCCGTGTTAGGGTTTCGTCTCCGGCGCTTGAAAAAGGGCTCTCTCCGGCCGGTCTTCACCCAACTGTGATCTTCTCGTCGTGGGGAGCACGAGGACCTGAAGGAGACGCCGAGATCTTCACCTATCCGAAACCTTAGCAGCCATCTTCTCGGTTGTAAGTCCAAGGAAACAAGTGAGTTGCTTCTCACCTGCAGTAGGAGTAGTTCCCCGATATTGATCTTCTCTTTTTGTTTGGTTTCGGAACTTGCTATTGTATTTGGATTTACTGCCGTGAACCGGAATTGATTTCCTTTGCTTTTAGTTGTAACCTGCCTAAGGATTTCGATATTTCTGTGAGGATTGATGGGTTAAAGGGTTCTGCCGTGAGGTTGAAAGGAAGAAGATGGAGAAGGAAAATTAAGGGAGAAGTGTGATGGGCATTTAGCTCCTTTTTGGTAACCTGCCGTGCCTCAAAAAAAAAATTCCGGGAGGAATTGTATGCTGTGATCTTATGGATTAGGGCAATGGGCAGAAACGATTTACATGTTTAATAGCAGTAATTAGTTTTCCTTGCTGCAGGTATCACAATTCAATTTGTTGGACTGGGAAAAAAATGAAAGAATTAATTAGATTGGCATGTGGCAATTGTTTTTCTTCTTCACTGCTGTAGCACGTGATAGGAGGAATAATTGTCGTAGTAATTGGTTCTTTTTGTCTTCTTGATGTGGTACCGATCATGAAAAGATTTAGTTTCGTTTGAGCTTATAGCTTAATAAGTATGCACTGCCGGGTGATTTAGAAATTCTGTTTTTATCACTTAGCAAACATGAACAACCTCTTAATTATGGAGTTCAGCTTTTATAATAAAGCTTACAATTTGCCCTGCCATGGAACAAAATTGTCCAGTACATTAAGCTTGCAGATTTCTAGTTCTTTATGTTATTAAATGTGCATGAGTAGCATTTCTTCAAAGCAATCAGTTTCTAGTTTCTTTTTTTATAGCATGCAGATTTTTAATAAGCAGATTTTCATAAGTACTGCTTGCAGATTTTGATAAGTATTGCATGCAGAACCTCAATCTTAGAACAGATTTTTACTAAGCTTAATATGCAGATTTTTATTAAGCATTAGTGTGCAGATTTTTATTAATCATTAGTGTGCAGATTTTTATTAAGTATTAGTGCAGATTTCTGTTGAGCATTAATATTGCAGAATTTTTATTAGTTCAGTATGCAGATTTTTGGTTTAAGCATTTCAAAGTTAGAATTTACTTAAACATTTCAGTTTCTTTTAAAAGAAGTATTCTTTTAGAAGTATTAACAAGTATAAGAAAGCTAAAGAAAAGAAAGAAAAGGCCAAGGCCTTAAGTAGATCATAAAGGCGAGACTTTAGGGATTTTGGCACACAAGGTGCTTAAATAAATGGCAATGCATTTTATTATAAGAAGTATTTAAAGATAAAAAGTATTTTACTTTTAAAGGGCATGTACCGGACACAAGGTCCAAGGGATGGGCTCCAAGTTGCCCCTAGGCACAAGGCCTAGAAGTATCTTAGTAGTTTCAGGATTAGCTACCTCGATTCTTACTAAGAATGCGCGCAAAGTGGTACAATGCCGGGCCCAAGAGAAGTTGATTATTATTTTGAAGTATTAAAGTATAAGTTTTGAAACAAATGAAACAAGCTTCAAATATGTTTAGAATTAGAAAGTTTAGTTCTTGATGTTTGAAGCATTCAGTAGTAGTTTTATTTGTTTCTTGCTACTAGATTATTCAGCATGTTTAGTTTTATTTGCTTTCAGCATGCTGTTATAGTTTTAGTCTTATGAGCATGTTTAGTTTTACATGTTTAGAAGTTTTACATGTTTAGTAGTTTTACATGTTTAGAAGTTTTACATGTTTAGTAGTTTTACATGTTTAGTAGTTTTACATGTTTAGAAGTTTTACATGTTTAGTATGCTTCTTTTATAGTTTCATTCTTATGAGCATGATTAGCTATACATGTTTAGTATTTCAGTTAGCATGATTCCTTTGCTATATATGAGCATGAGTAGTTTTATATGTTAGTATTCAGTTTCAGCATGTTTTTATTTATATACATGCATATCGAGTTTTTGTGAGTAGATAGCGCTCACTAAGCTTTATGCTTATAGACTGCACTTCCTCCTACTGCAGATAAAGGAAAGGAAAAGATTTAGCAAGGAAGGCGACAAGGTGGTGGTGATGAAGGTGTGTGATGGCTGGACTATGGGGAGATCAAGTGTTTGCTAAGGAATTATTAAGACATTTCTGTTTAGAGTTCTTTAGTTTTCTTTTAATGCTATTATGAGTCAATATTGTATTTAAGTTTATTCCGCGTTTGTAGTTGGGTTCTATTGATGGAGTGATATTGATGTTTGCTATTGATAGGGTAGTTTCTTTCTTTTATTTATGATATTATACTGCGTGGTTGTGAAGATATATGTTCCAGCCGCCTGTGGCTGAGTATATTATGCAGGGGAGACTCTGCCGAAATTTTTCGGTAGGGTTTTCCTAGAGATTTTTAATAAACCGGATAAGTAGAGTTAGTAGATAAGTAACGGTCACTCTTAGAGAGTAGTAGTAGTAAGAAGGGTGGTCGTTACATACCATGTGTTCTTTTAAATTAAATTTTGGATCACCTACGGAACTTAACACGTTTGATCCAAAACTTAATCTATTTGTTCTTTTAGGTTTTGACTTGGATCTCCTGCGGAACTTAACACGTTCGACCCTAGTCACCTTAAGTTATTAATTCCATTAAATATTAATTTCCATAATTGGTTCCCAGTACTGACGTGGCGAGGCACATGGCCTTCTTGGATATGGGAGCAACCACTACCAACTAGACAAAACCTTTAATGGAAAGCTAATATTTAATTTCCTAAAATAACTTTAGGTTAACCGAAAAGAACAATCAAATCACAAGGAAAAGAAAAACAAAAGAACACTATATCGAAAACAAATTCAAAACTCTAGAATCGTATGCCTCTTGTATTTAGTATTATTTCCAAAAATAACTAGTATGATGCGGAAAGAAAAAATACTAGTTATACCTTTTAGAAAAACCTCTTGATCTTCTACAGTATTCCTCTTCTAACCTCGGACGTTGTGTGGGCAACGATCTTCTGAGATGAGAAACCACCAAAGCACCTTCTCCTTTCTTCAAATTTCAGCCAAGCACAAAGCTTCCAAAAGATGAAGATCTTTTCCACCAACCAAGCTCCAAGGGATGTAGGCTTTCTCTCCTTCTTCCTCAAGCTAGATCCGGCCACCAATTAAAACTCCATAAGCATGAAGAGGTTCGGCCACAAAGAGAAGAAGAAGAGAAGAAGGAAGGGCCGGCCACACCACCAAGGAAAAGAGGAAGAAAAATAGAATAGAGTCCTTCACCTTGAAGCCTCCTCTACCCCCTCTTTTATAATCCTTGGTCTTGGCAAATAAGAAAAATTTAATAAAAATTTCCTTAATTCTTTTTCCATTGAAAAGAAAAATTTATTTAATTAAAAATAATTTTTCTCTTCTCAATTTACAATGGCAGGCCATTATACAAATCTCCAAGCAAATAAAATTTTAAACACAAATTAAAACTTCCTTATTTGCTTCTGGAAATTTATAAAATTTTTTCAATAATTTTATCCCTTCATGATTGGTTAATAAAAAGGAAATTTAATAAATTAAAATCTTTCTTTTAAACATGTGGATAAAAAGAAAGTTATCTCTAAAAATTAAAATCTCTTTTAATCTACAAATAAGGAAAGATATCAAATCTTTTCTCAATCTTTTGTAGAAACTAATAAAAGAGAATTATTAATTTTTAAACTTTCTTTTAAATCATGAACATGGTTAAAAAGGAAAGTTTTCTTAAAATTTAAAATCCTCCTTTAATCAACAAATAAGGAAAGATTTCAAATTTTAAACTCTTTTTAAACATGTAGATGATTTACAAATAAGGAAAGTTTTACAAAAATTAAAACCATCCTTTTAAACTACAAATAAGGAAAGAGATTAATCTCTTCTCTTAATCTTTTAGAAAACTATAAAAGGAAATTTTTAATTTTAAACTCTCTTTAAAATCATGATATCCACATAAGAAATAATTTTAATAAAATCCATTTTAATATTCTAGTGGTCGGCCACCTAAGCTTGGGACCCAAGCTTTGGCCACCACCTACATAGCTCATCCACTTGGTCTGGCCCTAGCTTGGGTTCCAAGCTAGCTTGGCCGCCCCCTTGGATGGGTAAGAAGGTGGTATGCGGTGGGTATAAATCTCTATATACTAGAGGCTACGATAGGACCGAGAGGAGGAATTGGTTTTGGTCTCCTGATGAACGTGTTCGCTTGAACACACAACTTAATTTCATCAATAATAATTCATTCCACTAAAGAACTATTATTGAACTACCGCACCAATCCCAAATTACATTTTGGGCTCCTTCTTATTATGAGTGTGTTAGTCTCCATGTGTTTAAGATAACAAATGTCCACTAATTAAGTAAGTTACTGACAACTCGCTTAATTAATATCTAGCTCCAAGAGTAGTACCACTCAACTTCATCGTCATGTCGGACTAAGTCCACCTGCAGGGTTTAACATGACAATCTTTATGAGCTCCTCTTGGGGACATTCTCAACCTAGATCACTAGGACACAGTTTCCTTCTATAATCAACAACACACACTATAAGTGATATCATTTCCTAACTTATCGGGCTTATTGATTTATCGAACTAAATCTCACCCATTGATAAATTAAAGAAATAAATATCAAATATATGTGCTTGTTATTATATTAGGATTAAGAGCACCCACTTCCATAATAACTGAGGTGTTTGTTCCTTTATAAAGTCAGTATAAAAGGAACGACCTCAAATGGTCCTACTCAATACACTCTAAGTGTACTAGTGTAATTATATAGTTAAGATAAACTAATACCTAATTACACTACGACCTTCCAATGGTTTGTTCCTTTCCATCTTGGTCGTGAGCTACTGTTTATAATTTATAAGGAACCGATAACATGATCTTCTGTATGTGACACCACACATCATGTTATCTACAATATAAATTAATTGAGCAACTACATTTATCATAAATGTAGACATTTGACCAATGTGATTCTTATTTCTAGATAAATGTTTATACCAAAAGCTAGGCTTTTAGTATACACTCTAACAGGAACCACTGGAGCTAGTACTACAGGTGGTACCGCTAGATAGGCTGTGGGAGGTATCGCCGGTGCTGCTGCATAAGCTGGGGCAGGTGCCGCTGGTGGCACTGCAGGGTCAATATAGGTGGGCGCGGCTGGAGGTACGATAGGTGTAACTGGTGTGTTGGTGCACGTGCTAGGTACGCAGCAGCAGGTACTGCCGAAGGAGGTGCCGGATACGCTGTAGGCACGGCTGGACGAGGTGCCGGATATGTCGCAGGTGGCACCACTAGTGGCCCTATGAATACTGTAGGAGTGGGTACGGCGGGGTACGGTCGGAGTAGATACCTTTGAAACCATTGGAGTCTGAGAGCCGGACGCGCCCACAGTACCATGTGAAGTCTGTCCCTAACCGACAGGCTCGACCCTAGCAGACATCTTTGGCAACTCCGTTGCCAGGGATTCCAATGTCCTCTTGTGTGGGCGTCCTGCACCACGTCTCGGAGTGGGAACACGTGCATTTCGCCTTATATATGTTAAATTATGTCCCAGATATTACTACAAGTATCAAAATTATAAAAATTAATATTTTATCTATTTGTCGTCTGGAGATGTTTCGTCGCTATCCAATCCCCATCTATGACCTCGAAACTCCGAAACAAGAAAATCGATGAAAATCCGTACAAATCCAAAAACATGTATCGTAAACCTACTCTAATACCAAAAATATTATCATGCCCCAGGTAGTCCCTGCCAAAAGAAATTTTGACAGCATCTCCCCTGTACGGGTGACAATATGAAACTTTACTACAAGCCCTCCAGGCCACACAAACCTCAGCCAACACGATAGAAACAATAACAATAAAAGTAAACAAACAATCCACGCAATTTATATTTACTCAGTCTCTAGCTGACACAACCACGCAGTTTATATTTAATTAAGCCCTACTCCACTATAACAATGGAAAATTAAACCTACAACAGAAATCCAATGCAACAAAAAACAATGACAGTAGACCAAAACTCGATAAAAATCCTCGAGTACAATCCTACATCACAAGTATATAGAAAATACATAACAAGTAAACCAAATATCCAAAACTGAAAATCCGTTGCGACAGGTGGTGGGGGACTAGCGACTGGAACCTCCTGACAACATCAACTTGAAATGGTAATAAATCAACGGGGTGAGTTCAACAACTCAGCGGGTATCGGGCTGACATGCATAATAAGAAATAACCAATAGTAACAAATATGTGTACAATCTCCTGGAGTAATGGAAATGTAAAACTGTAAGAAAAGGAGAAGCAGTACTCACCAGGACCTCCTATCAGAATAATAAGGTCGTCAGACCAAAAGTAACATGTCCCTGTATGCATGTCAAACATATACATCCACCAAATATGCAGCAAATAAAGTGCAGCAAACACAAGTAATAAATGTAATCATGCATATGATGCCAATGACATGTCCTGGTCACCCCTGACGCTAGTCAGCCATTTCACACATGATGGTGAGACCGAGTGGGTAGGACTATGACAACTGTGCACTCTGCCATCACTACTCATGATGAGTGAACGAGTGGACATGATACTGTCGGAGTACACCTGTCCTCTTACCCTAAATCATAAGTGGGGGAGCTCAATGCTCTCATCTCCCCGAGACAATCCAGAGGAGGGATCTCTGTCCTGCTACCACGCTGCAGTCACACTACCCATGAGTGGACCAGAGGAGCACCGACAGAGCAACCTGCTGCAACACACCCTGCCTAAATAAAAGTCACTAACCCATAAGTGGTTGTGTGTGTAGATCCATATAACTGGTGATATGCTCAACAATAATGGAGTCGACAATTGTGCAACATGCAATCATGCGAGATGGTGCATGACACTAAGCATGGAAATTCTGACCATATCTACCTCCATAAAACATGTACAAAAAATAAATAGCTCAAATAAGAAAGTCTAGGTACACTTATAAGATATGGTAAATGTCTGGTCCGGTATATCATAAGGCATGGTATGTCACTACCACTATGAGTATAAATAATCAAGAGGGTAATGAATGCAAAACAGGTAAGCAAAAAAAATCAAGCATGCAACAAGTAACAAGAAGTGACATACTGACGCATATATGAACATAATCATTACTACTCGTTAAAATCTACTATGCATATCAAATGACAATATCTAACGATAAGTCAAAGTACCCGCCTCCAATAAAGTGTGTGCTAAAGGTAATCCCACGTAAGGCAACTCGTCGCAAATCAGAGTCCTGTAACAACACATTTAATTTAGCTACTCCCATATATATCAAATAGCTAAACCAAATTCTTATCTACCAGGAACCCTAATCCATTCATTAACCTCGGTTAGCTACCTAAAATGAGTATAATCCGAACTTAGATTAGATCCATCATTTAACCAAACTACCACATAATAACACGTTCTAAAACAAATTCCAAATCTTTCCTAATTTTAATTCTAGGTGTAAACTACAGTAAGGATAAATTTCCTACACCTTACCTCAACTCAAACCACCACTGATGACTCACAGTCGGAAGTCGTAGCCACTGTGAATACCAGAAAACACCACAATTAGAGATTTAGCACACAAATACGCCACAAATTCCAAATCCACAGAACCCTACACTTGCTGGACTACTTCACTGATCCGATCAAGAAGAGGAATCAAGAATTCAACAAAACAATATATTAACAACCTAATTCCAGAAATAATCTGTGCACAATACCTTCTTCCTCTCCAATTGTCTATGATGACCAAGGATCCAACGAAAGAGCTATCCCCTGTCGATGATAGTGGTGACTAGAACCAACAACATCCACTGTTTCACAATCAAACACCTAGATCAACACTATATAGAAGATCAGGAACCAAATCACAACTAGGGCAGAATACCTACCTTCAAGATCGCCGACAACCAGAGAGGAAGGAAAGAATCGACACAGTGAAGAGGAAACTGGTCGGTGCGGCAAGATGCGTGAAATCAGATCTAGGGCTCGACGACTATGGACCCAATCTAGGGCATGACGGGGCACGCCGGAGAAATCTGGTGGTCGGCGCTGCTTCGTTCGATGACGGCAAACTGCGGAGAGGCTAGGGCACGACGTTGTGCTGAGATGGCTGAGGAAGAGAGGGGAAACAAGCGGTCAGCGATCGAGCGGCGCCGGGCAGTGAAGTCGGCGTTGGCTGTGGTGGTCGGTGGCAGCACATAGGGAAGAAAGGAGAGCGGCTCGGTGAAGAGGAGGAGTCTTCGACGTCGCGAGAGCAAAGGTGAAGAGGAAGGGGATCGGGCTCGAGGAGGAAGAAGGAGAAGAGAAGAGAGGAGTCGAGCATGGGTTCGGTGACGGGAGAAGAAATAGAAAAGGAAAAAGGAAAAGAAAAAAATAAAACTTTTTCTCGTTCAAGTGGGGTAACTTAAATAGATTTTCCCATGGCTCAATATTTATGCTAGTAACCTACACCATACGGTCTCCGAAATTTTTTTAGAAAATTTCTAAAACTTTTGAAAATTTCCGTTAAGGTATTTCGTCCATTTTCGATATTTTATATAATTGATTGCCCAACCAAGGCAATCGATTATACTTTCACGATTTGACATAAAATTAGATCAAACGCTACGATTTTTGACGAAGAAGTGGTTGTTCGCTCGTTGTTTTTCGTGTTTTTCACGAAAACGTAAAAAACTCAAAAAAAAAAAAAAACCCAAGCATTTCCTAGGTTTTCTATTCCGATCAAATTGTTAAAAACAAAAGATCGACGAAAAACCTTAACTTTAATCCATGAAATTCGAAGAAATAGAGATGTAACTTTGATACCAATTCTTAGGACTTAAGTTTTCTCCTAACCGTATGAATTTTAGGAATGAAATAAGAACTCGAATAGAGAAAACACAAGACATAATCTAGTTTCATCGAAAACATGACATAATATATAAACATAAATAAAAATCAACAAGGAACCTGATTGAAGAGTCATTCTCCTTGTCCTTTAGCATCGTTTGGAAGAACATGAGAAAAAAAAAGAAGAAACGAAAGTAAACGAAGAAGATCTTCCAAGGGGCTTAGAGGGGAAGACGGTGAAAAATTTATTATCAATGTGAAACAAGAAACTAGGTCAAAATATGATCCCTTAAATCCTTGGGACCTCTCCTTCTATTATCAACTCTTAAAGATAAAAAGAGAGAGAGTTGGAAAAAAAGAAAGACGGAGAACTCGAAAAAAAACTAGTATTTTATTTCGCATTGTTTGAATAAAAAAATTTTAATTTATGTTCTTATCGTTCAGAGAAAAAAACGTCACCAACGAAAGAAAAACATGTATGTCATAGGCTTTAATAGCCTATGCTTAAAGTCGGCTCTATTTCGACGATGGACGAAATTAAGTCGCGTGGACAATATAACAATGATATTAAAAAAGATATGTTTATATATATAATCTGAAAGTGTGCCTTAGTAATCAAAAAGGTGTCGAGACTATCGACGAGATAAGATCAATATCGCCATATATACCAAACTACTGGATCGAGCTGTTGGATAAACACCATGAATCCATTCAACCACAGTTTTGCACCAAGCAGCCCAGGTCAACAGGCACTGCGGGCCACGGCGGGTAATCAACCAGCAACAACATTGACTTCAAATCGACATATATTAAATAACATCATTATATTAGGCGTTGACAGTTCCAAGTCAAGCAGAGGTCAACAGGTATGGTATTCCTTTCCGTACTGGCCGACGAGTCACGGCATCCGATTAAGCCTCGGCGGCCATTATATACATACGTACGTCTGCCTCCTCCTCCTCCTCAATTGGCAACTCTGATCGTAACCAAGAAAACTCCCATGGCGACTACAATATTACAGTTCTATTGCTGCCGTTGTAATCCCTCGTTTCAGATGGCCTCCTTTCTGTTTTGCTTGCTGCTCTTATTCTTCCGGCCAGCTGAGTCGCAAGAGTCGCAAGCGCCTGAGTCGCAAGCGCCGCCGCAGCTGACGAAACGGGATCCTTCAGGCTGCGGCATCCCAGCTGCTACTTGCAATCCCGAGTCTCCAGTATATGATCCAAACCCGCCACCCCCATAGATGTAGGTATCCCTATCGATCGACGCGACTGTGACAACGCCTATCATCCAATTCCATGAATATACATTCCTAGATAATTATTCAACATAGTTTCACTTAATTGCATGCCATAAATATATACATTTACATATCTCTGTTTCTATGATCTGAATATTTAGATTTCTATAGGAGTTGTCTACCTTGCTTTTGCTATATCATGAGTAGACTTTTCAACTGTTACATGGTAATTTATAATTGATTTTAGCTCAGTTTATATTTTCTATGAATATAATCAATGGGATTCTGAAACATCTCTCTATAAATTAATGTACCGCATATATGTGGGTATAACTAAAAAGATCAAAAGTTAGAGAAGTAGATTTCAATCTTTTCATAATTTCCTTTTTCTTTTCTTCTATCTCCGGCATCATCAGTTTGGATCCATAGATATGTAGAGTTCTTAAGAGCTTGGCATGATAATTCTTGTAAAAATCTAAGCCGCATAAATTTTAGACAATTAAAACAAGAATTCAAATAGGAAAACTAAGAACATATGAACATGGATCTTCGTTTCATCGAGAACATTACGTAAGAAAGTAAATACTGTAATTACAAAGAACCTGAATGCAGCGGAATTGTCATTGTTCTTCGTGTAGAGCTCGTCGATCCAACAATCCCGCGGAAGAAAAAGAAGGAGAAGAAGGTTGGTCTTCCGGAGGAGTTAGAGTTGACGGCGCTGAATCCGCTGAATCCTCTTCATCAATGGAGAACGAAGAGACATCTCAAAGATACTCTAATCCTCTGGAGACTAACCCATTATATAGTGCATATCTATTATCAATCCATAGATAATCATAGATGTGAAACTATAAGTCTATATATATACTGAACATTTATTATCAGTATATAAATGATAATAGATGCGGGACTAAAGGTTCTACATATACATGATCTACATCCAATAATCGAACTCAATAAATATAATTTAGATCACTTTAAAGAGTACAGATCATATTCAAATATACAATTTATAAATAAATCCATCTTATAAGAATAATTATATAGCACCCATGAGATATGTTAAAATTGTCAGCCACCAATTATCTGCCGAAATTAATCTTTGAATTATGTTTTTCTTTTTCTTTTCCTTTTTCTTTCTCTCTCTTTGTACAGTGAGATGGGCATCGAAGTCAATCAATTTTTCTTTCCAATTTATAACACTTTGTAGTGGAGGGGCCACGGCGTGCAAATAAGCCTCTGCATAAATTAATTAATCTTTGAATTGTGTGTTTTTTTTTCTTTATTTCTGTCTTTGTAGAGTTAGATGGAGATCTAAGTCAATCAATATGCGAGTTAATTAAGCAGAAATAGTCAAGCAATCGATAAAAATCAATACGCCAAATTGGAAACACGTTTTGCTGACTTTCCATGGCTCAAAAACTTTCGCTTAAAAATAATAATAATAATTATCAACTACTCGCCTAGCTAAAAGAAATACATTTCAACAAAAAATGCATTATTAAACAAGTAGAAAATTAGTAGCTTAAATCACCATGCACCTATAACATCGGTGTAGAATAGACAATCCAAAATGGAGTTCGCTTGGCTGCTATTAATTATTTGATGTACCATGTTTATTTTCAGCATTTTAGAACAATTAATGAAATTTATAGTCTAATTTTGAGGTGGTTGGTTTAGATGGGACGGTGTTGAAGTTTTCAGTTCGATGATGATCGATGACTCTAAAAGGAGGTCAGAAGAAGTGCCTAAATTTCTGAAAATTTAAATGTTAATATATCAATGTTTTTCTTTAACATTTTATAATTGGGAGATTTTTGAACGTTAAAATTGTCAAACTTTTGAAACAAATCTTCTTTTAAGATTTAAAATCTTTTGAAATATATTTCGGTTGGATACATAATCCGGTCGGCTCGGCTAAATTCCTTAGTCTCAGAAAAGACGAGTCCTTAAAGGGGACTCGACCGGCTTGCTACTAAAACATACTAAAGGTCCATCAGTTCAATGATCTAATATTTCTTTTTATCATCTTGTGTAACCATTATCAGATAATCAAAAGAATATTCCTTACGCAAACTGTACATCAAAAGCTCCTACCCTGCAAAGTGCAGGAATTATGAGTCTAATCCAGGAAAAGTGGTAGAATGCCACAATGATCAACCCTATTTTAGTAATGTATTGAAATTTATGCAAAGAAAAAAAGTAACACTATATAAGGGGTCTCAACCTACAGACAGTTCCTATTTTTGCCACACTGGTCAGGCCACGTCATCATAGTCACTATTTTTGCCACACTGGTCAGGCCACGTCATCATAGTCACTGTCTTCCCGCTGTCCACATCGGAGACTCCTAATCAGCACATCATCTTTCTCACTTTCAAACAGGATCAAATTTGATGACGTCTGTGAGAATTTCACCTGAATCTAAAACAAAAAGATGGACGAAATTAGACGTTTTATGACAATCACTTTATCATAATAGGACTTGGAGTTGCTTATAGTCGCTCGTGCACAGAGATTGGTACAACAATAGCAAGCGGCGGCGGAGCGTCCTCTGCCGCATGACCCGACCTTATCGGTAATTGGCCCACATACTGAATGAAGACACTAGTGGAAGAGCCGATTGGGTTTCCATTGGCTCCTCCTCCCACTAGCTTCATGCAAGCGCCCACACAGTCGATCAGCTCGCCGTCTGTGCCCCTGTCTCCGATCACGTGTCACCAAGCATTGTTCCAAACGTCGTTTGATGATATAGGTCAGGCGGAGAGGCCCCAAAGTGCATCGTTGGGAGATTCACCGCTCGGTTCCCTCGACCAAATCCTCTGCCAGTTTGGGAAGAGAGAGCAGTGCAGGAAGTGGAAGATGCCCAATAATAAACTATTGCACCAGATCGATCACTTCCTGAAAGGCACTGACATTTTTGTGATTACCATCAATCACATCATCATGCTGCCAGTGAAGGTCATCAGTATGCCAAGATGATTCGTCGAATGACAGAGTCAGGAGAAGTGAATAAAGGATCATGCTCGCTCCCCTCTCAAGGATCTCCTTCAAGAATATAGTGGGAAGAGCCTAGCTGACCAATCGACATCTTCACGTAGAGTCCGATCGGTAACTCCCAATAAAAGCCGATCGGTAAAAATTCCCAAAATGGCAAAGCAAGTCTGAAAGACAAAAATCAAAATGTGCAACGTCCAACTGGTAAAGCAAATCCGATCTATCATCCCCTTGGTAGCTCCAATTGTCAGCTTATCGATCCTAAAACGACTCATTCATCCTTATTTAACAGCTTGAGATTAGCCGCTCAAGCCAAATCAATAGATAAGTCTAAAATTTGAATTTTTATACTTTAAAATTCAAAATACATCGCTACTTTTATCACATCAAAAAATCCAAGCTCAAAGGCATTCAGTTTATACACCGTGCCTCCAAGTTCAAAAACATTCGGGTTATACATCATGCCTCTAAACTTAAAGGCATTCAGGTCATACACTGTGCCTCTAAGGCATTTGGGTCATACACCGTGCCTCCAAGGTATTTGAGTCATACACCGTGACTCTAAGTTCAAAGGCATTCAAATCATACATCATGCCTCCAAGCTCAAAGGTATTTGGCTCATACACTGTGCCTCTAAGCTCAAAAGCATTCATGTCATACACTGTGCCTCCAAGCTCAAAGGCGTTTGGGTAATATTTTGTGACTCCAAACGTCGTTTGATGATATAGGTCGGGCGGAGAGGCCCCAAGGTGCATCTTTGGGAGATGCACTCGCTCGGGTCCCTTGACCGAATCCTCTGCCAGTTTGGGAAGAGAGAGCAGTGCAGGAAGTGGAAGATGCCCCAGAATAAACTATCGCACCAGATCGATCACTTCCTGAAAGGCACCGACATTTTTGTGATTACCATCAATCACTTCATCATGCTACCAGTGAATGTCATCAGTATGCCAAGATGATTCGTCGAATGACAAAGTCAGGAGAAGTGAATAAAGGATCATGCTCGCTCCCCTCTCAAGGATCTCCTTCAAAAACATAGTGGGAAGAGCCTAGTTGATTGATCGGCATCTTCACGTAGAGTCCAATCAGTAACTCCCAATAAAAGCTGATCGGTAAAAATTTCCAAAATGGCAAAGAAAGTCCGAACGACAAAAATCAAAATGTGCAACGTCCAACAGGCAAAGAAAATCCAATCGGTCGCCCCCTTAGTAGCTCCAATTGGCAGCTTATCGATCCCAAAATGACTCATTCATCCTTATCTAACAGCTTGAGATTAGCCGCTCAAGCCAAGTCAATAGGTAAGTCTAAAATTTGAATTTATATACTTTAAAATTCAAAATACATCGCTACTTTTAGTACATCAAAAAATCCAAGCTCAAAGACATTCGGTTTATACACCGTGCCACCAAGTTCAAAGACATTCGGGTTATACGTCATACCTCCAAGCTCAAAGGCATTCAGGTCATACACCATGCCTCTAAGTTCTAAGGCATTTGAGTCATACACTATGCCTCCAAGGTATTCGGGTTATACACCGTGGCTCCAAGTTCAAAGGCATTCGAATCATACACCGTGCCTCCAAACTCCAAGGTATTCTGCTCATACACCGTGCCTCTAAGCTCAAAGGCATTTAGGTCATACACCGTGCCTCCAAGCTCAAAGATATTCGGGTCATATACTGTGACTCCAAACTCAAAGTCATTCTGGTCATACACCGTGCCTTCAAGCTCTAAGGCATTCAGGTCATACATCACGCCTCCAAGCTCTAAGGCATTTGGGTCGAGCCATACATCGTGCTCCCAAGCTCCAAAGTATTTTGATCATACACTATGCCTCCAAGCTCCAAGGCATTCAGGGTATACACCGTGCCTCTAAATTGCCAATGACCATCCGATTGGTTGTCCCAGGCTCTCATGTATATAAGCGGGCTTGCTCTCATATGTATATCCCAGACTATCGTGCTGCTCGATCGAGTTATAAGCGAGCATGCTCTCATGCCTATGTCCTAGAATTTCGTGTCGTTCGGCTGAGTTATAAGCAAGCATGCTTTCATATCTACATTCTAGACTCTCAAGCCGCTCGACCAAGTTATATGCAAGTGTTCCCTCCCACCTATGTCTCAGACTCTCATGCCGCTTGGCTAAGTTATAAGCGAGCATGCTCTCATGCATATGTCTTAGACACTCGTGTCACTCTGCCGAGTTATAAGTGAGTTTGCCCTCGTGCCTATGTCCCAAACTCTTGTGCTGCTCGACCGAGTTATAAGTGATCATGCTCTTACACCTATATCCCAGACTCTTGCGCTGCTCGACCAAGTTATAAGCGAGTGTACCCTCACGCCTATGTCCCAGACAATCGTGCTGCTAGGCCAAGTTATAAGAGAGAATACTCTCGCACCTATGTCCCAGACTCTTATGTCGCTAGATCGAGTTATAAGTAAGCATACTCTCGTTCCTATATTCCAGACTCTCGTGCCACTCGGCTGAGTTATAAGTGAGCTTGCTCTTGCACTGAAGTTTTAGACTCTCATGCTGCTCAGCGGAGTTATAAGCGAGCTTACTCACGCACCTATATTCTAGACTCTCATGCCACTCGACTGAGTTATAAGTTAGCTTGCTCTCGCACTGAAGTTTTAAACAGCTTATGACTCTTAGATTCCATATAGGCCTACATGAATGAGATGGAGAGGAGGTAAAGGAAGTAGGTAAACCATACCTATTGATGATTGACTGAACAATGTGAAGAGAAGGATGACCAAGTCGAGCATGCCAAGCTAGTTTATTTATGCGTTCACCAACAAAAGCTTTGATTGAACATCTTTAAAGAGAGTAGAGGCCATTTTTGATTCTCCCATAAAATATAATAGTATTTGTTCCTCTATCTTTTTAATATAATGATTATGATGAAACTCAAAAACAACATTATTATCAAGATAAAACTGACATGTAGGGAGTAAATTTTTAGTAATAGATGAAACATGAGAGACATTGCGCATGTGAGAAGTACGATTGGATAAATGAATATATGGGTTTCCAAGATTAGGAATTTGCAAACTTAAACCATCGCCTACTTGAACCATATCTGAGCCATAATACAACATTACCTCTGTAAGGATATTATAATCTGATATGACATGATAAGTTGCTCTAGTGTCAATATACCAATCGGTAGATGAAAACTCTGGGAATTTATCACAAGTAGGCACAAACAAGAGGAATTAGGATAGAATTATGAAGCAGGACCACTAATGAAATTTGAGTCAAATCATCTAGGATATTGAATACCAAAGTGTCCATTTCTGAGACAAATTTGACATTTTCCCCTAGTATATGACCAATCAAATCTTCTAGAATATTGATTTCCAACATGTCCAATGATGTGACATATTTGACATTGTTGATTATCTGACATCAAAAATAAAATGCAACAAAGAAACAAAAGTTGTTGTTGCCGAATAACACGTGACGTAGCAGGAAATTAGTAGATCGACCTCTACCTCAGAGTGGTGCTGCATTCGAATCACCCCGCGTAGCAAAGATTTAAGCCGACATAGCAAGTAGGAGGGTTGCTCCTCCCAATTAGAGATGGGGGAGGGAGAAAGGAAACATGTTACGTGGTCGCCGTCCTTGAAACCCTCGGTCTAGAGGAGGGTATCGGAGGAGCACCAGTGGTTGCCAGGCGATTTGTTGTTGTTGCCCCTACTACATGATGAAGCTTCTCAAGATCGTGGCGATGAAGCGACCAAGGAAATCAGGTGGATAGTGTATGTGGCGAAGAAGCTCCCTCAGGGCTCGTATAGTGTGCCCTGTAACACTACAAGGCGTAAAGCTTGTGGAAAAGAGACGCGACTGAGCAGAAGGTACTTAGTCATGGCCGGTGGAGGCGTGCTCAACGAGGTTTCCAGCAGAGGTGATGTAGAACTTGGCAAGTTATGCCTCCTTTGGCCGGAGCAGTATCTCGGAAGAAAACTGCCAAGCTTATAGGCAGCTTTTGTTAACCACTTCAGGTCTAGGTGGCAAGCAGCGTCAGCAGGAGAGGCTTGAGGAAAAATGCACAGTGCATTTTTTTTTCAATCGGCGACAATGGAGGAAAGAAAAAAATTAGCGATCAAAGAGGAGAGAGGTAAAACCTAAAAAGTATTTAGGTTTTTTTTATTTCTTCGGGAAGGAACAAAGGATCATGGTGTTATTATCCTGAGATAGTTTTGATGTGATTAACCGAGTTAAGTTAGGCCATGTATTTGTTTGATGTCTTATGTCTAAGTTTGTAGGAACTTAGGAGCACAAAAAATTGAGTGAAATACGTAGCTAGCAAGAAGTGTTGGGTTTTTCGGGCCGCGAAAACCGCTTTTTCGCGTCGCGGAAACTCCGAAACCCCCTAGCCATTGGATCCGTGCGAAGAAAACTTTCGAAAATACGAGTACGAGTTTCAAACTATGATCTACAGTAGATCTACAAAGGAAAAACATTTTATACCTTTGAAGCGTGCCCTCGCAAATCCCGCTCGTTCAACGGTACACCGGATCTCGAAGTTGTCAACGTAGATAACTCTCTAGTGATATCCACACGAACAAGAAGTGTTCTCTAACACTCAAGGATGGAGAAGAGAGCACCATAAGTGTGCTAGCACTCTCTAGGGCTCTCGGGTAGGATTGGAAGAAGAAGAAAAGAAAAGAAGAGAACACACTCCTCTAAAATCTCTATGTGATTTTTACTAACCTTTCTTCTTGGATTAGATTCACTCTCCTTTTTTCTCCCTTGCTTGAAACCCACGACCAAGAGAAGAGAAGGAGCAAGAAGAGAGCTTAGGAGGAGGAAGATCACTTGAATGAGAGTTACACTTGCAAAATGAAACTCTTTTCATCTAATTAAGTGGTTTGTAACCTCCATGGGATACCAAGAGTCACAACTCTTGGTAACTCCCATGAGGTGGCACTTCACTTAAGTAACCATGATGATGTGGAGCATCATCATTGGTCCACTTAATGCCAACTCACCAATGAGGTGGCATAAAGTCAAGTCAAACTTGACTCTTCATCTTCCTCTCAAGTCAAGTCAAACTTGACTTAATTTCTCTCATGGTTGATCTAATCTAACCATTTAATTCAAGCCAATTTAATATAATGAATCTAATTCATTTAATTAAATTGATTCAATGAATCATAATCTAAATTAGACTCATTGAACACATGAATCAACTTGAGTCCAACTCAATTAGCCCAATTAGGATTACTCTTAATCCAATTTGATTCATCAAATGAATCTAATCCTCTTGGTTCATCATATGAACCTAATCTCCATCCACTTGTTCTTTGTGTGTGACCCAATAGGTTCTTGTAACGTTGGCAATGCCCTTAAACTCATTTAGAAGCATAAGTAATGAGCGGTATCTAGCAATACATCATTACTACCCAAGTTACAAGAATATTGAGATCCAACATCACCTTGTGACTACTAATTGTGACTCCTCACAATATGTGACATTGTCCTTCTATCCTAGACATCTAGATTGATCAATGTGAGGCATAGACCGTGTCATCCTCTAATCAATCTAAATCTTGAACTCCGAGTAGACTCACTAAATCAAATGAGCTCAATATCTTATATTGACTCATTTGGGCATGACCATGCACTTTGTGGTCTCACTCTATCAAGAATACCGACGTCTCTCCCGTCATATAGGAGGGATAGATCCCATCTACATCACTCACATCCCTCCACATAATTTGTTACATACCCAGTAATCGCCTTTATAGTCCACCCAGTTACGGGTGACGTTGGACGAAACTAAAGTACATAACTCCTTATGTAGGGAACCATGGTGACTTCAGGTCTAAGGACTAGTAGTCATACTAATAGCCACATGAGAAAGTATATGACACTCATATAACGATCCATGATACTTTCTCATGGCGGGTCATTCAGTATACATTCTCTAATGCATACCCATGTGTCAACTTGATATCTCTATATCCATGACTTGTGAGATCAAGTCATCGAGTTGACCTACATGCTAGTCTTATTGCATTAACATTGTCCCTGAATGTTAATACTCGACTAGGAATGATTTAGAGTAGTGTGTTGGAGGATCGGTGGCCGGCTTGAAGGGGGGTTGGATAGACGGCGCCCCAAATCCTTGCTTCCTATGATGTTAGCACAGCGGAATACAAACAAACACAAATAGAAAGCTTAAACACTAAATACAAGAATGGAAATGCAAACCGCTAACACGTTCGTTTACATGGTTCGGAGATAACTTGCTCCTACTCCACGGCGTGTCCGTAAGGTGGACGATCCCTCAATCCGTCGGTGGATTAGTCCCCGGAAAACTCCGGCTAGCTCAACCTCCTTGTGGGTACAGAAACCTCACCACAACACTCTCCAAAAACACTTGGACACAAGGGAACCTTTGAGCACTTTGGTGACTACTAATTAGGCTTTAACCAAGTCTAATTTCGTCGCCTTGGCTGGCCATACCAAGCTCCTTCTTATAGAGCTTGGAACAAATCAGAACCTGATTTGCCTGTTACCAGTCGACTGGTATTGGCACCAGTCGACTGGTGCCAGCCCAACGGCTATCTCAACGGCTCTCTGCTACAGTGCATCAATCGACTGGTCCATACACCAGTCGACTGCTACAGTACGCTACAGTGCCGTTACAGTAAAACCCTAAAACTAGGATTTTATTCCGAGTACAATCTCTCATGCACTCGTACCCTCACGACTCATTTGACTCTTCTTTGCAGCCTTGACCTCTTGCCTTCAAGCCTACTTCCTTTGGCTCTCGTCCCTCGGATACATCCAAGCTCGCGGCTTGTCTCCAATGCCATCCTTCGCGTATGCCTCGAAGTCGCTTCCCTCGGCCCTTGTCCTCACTGCCTTGTCCACGGTCCCTCGGATGCTCCATCCTTCACCGGACCCGAAGCCGTCAACCTGAGTCATATGTGTCACCTGCAGTCCTGCACAACTCAAGTACACATATCAAATAACAAGGGTAAACCTAACTTAAACCCTTTGCCCAAACACCAAAACACATGGTCCCACGGACTATTGGGATTGCTCCAACAATCTCTCCCTTTTTGGTGTTTGGCAATACGTTTAAGTTAGGGAAAACAAATAGCAAATAAACATGCTAATACAATGGACTTACGATGCCAAGGATACACACTTGGACTTACTCCGCCGAATGGACTTACGATGCCAAGGCTATACACTTGGACTTATAATGCCGAATGGACTTACGTTGTCAAGGCTACACACTTGGCAACCGCCGAAACAATGCACCAAGCATTGGAACCTATCACAAGGCTCCCCCTACACCTAAGCTCCCCATTGAGCTAGGATTTTCCCATAGGGCTTTTTAAGAACCTATCCCAAGGCTCCCCCTACGCAAAGGAACTTAAGGTTTTCCCAATTAAACCTTACTTCTCCCCCTTTGCCTAACATCCAAAAAGTTCTCTAACAATATCCCAATTGTTGAAAACTTATCATCCAAACTGACCCTAAACTCATGTATTAATCCCCCTTAGATCCCATACATCTAAGCGAGTTGACATGGTCACAAACCAATGCTGAAAACAGTTTCAGACTGGTATCAGTCGACTTCCCTAAGTGTCAGTCGACTGTCCCCTTCGACAGAACCTTACAGAAACATTCTGTAGTCGAAATCTACTGTTACCAGTCGACTGGTGTCGGTACCAGTTGACTGCCCTCGTCAAAATGAGCTTACAGAACCATTCTGTGCTCAAAAATATTGTTAACAGTCGACTGGTATCTGTACCAGTCGACTGGTACCCTATTTCTGAAAAAATCAACCTTTTCAGGCCAACTTCAGAAATGCACCAGAAATTTCCTAGACCTCCAAAAATTCCCAAATTTTGTGGAGAGGTCTATTGTACCCTTGTCTACCTGGGAAAAATATATTAAAAAATATATCTATCACCAATCCCAAGATTGAAACAAAATCCAAAACTAGCTAAATGGTTCAATTGAACCTTGACCTAAAGTCCTAGTTTTGGCTTTCTCTTGATGTATTTGCCCATACCAACCCACAATGCATCCCTAGCATTGGTTTATATGGCATCTATACATCCGAAACCAATTATCATGCTATATGGCCCCAAATGTCATATTTCTTGCATGAAACACACACCAATTGTGCCAATTCCCTAAGGTTGAGACTCAAATCCGTCTCTAAACCTTTTGGCACATTCCATGACTCATCTAGAATCCCAAGTATAACCCACCTGAGATCCATTGGCCATGGGTCTCAATTTGACTCTTTGAGCTCCCCCTAGAGCTCTTAACCTTAGCCATCTTCTTAGATGCTTTCTCCATTATGGCTAAACCACAGTGGTGCACCTTGGACACATCATCCTTGCCATAATCATATGCAACCCTAGCATATTTCTTCTCATTGGTTTTAGATGACTCTACCTTGCCCCTATCATGTGCCACCCTAGCACATGGTCTCCTTTTGGCCTTGGAGGGATTAGATCGGTATCCTAAACCCGATCTATCATTGTTGGGTTTTTGGCTACCCAACACCATACTTAATCCCTTAGATCCAATAGTGAATCTCTTAAGGAATTTCTCTAAATCATCAAGCTTTGCCTTCAAAGCTTGATTCTCCCTTTCTAGGTTCCTAAACCTAGAGTCAACATGTCCACCTTGGACATTCCTAGACCTACCCTTTCTAGGCATATGTCTCCCCTTCTTGGGATTAATGTCTTGGTTCTCTATTACCTTCTTCTCCTTAGGTAATGAGAATTTAACTTTCCTAGGTTTATCATGCATAGGTCTCCTTGGGTTATGATCGATTTTTACCCTATTCCTATCATGATATTTAAATCCAAAATTTTGCATGGGTAAATAATAAGAATTATTCCTAGCATGCATGGAGGAATTTAAATTTGACTTCAAATTTAAACTAGGGTTTACCTTACCCTTTACCTTTGGAGCTCCCCCTTGACTTGAGCCTCCATTCTTCCTCCACTTCTTTTCCCACATCTTCAAATGCGCCAATTTCTTGAGCTCTCCCTTCCTTGGGCATTTGGTGTGGTAGTGACCCATTTCTCCACATGTGAAGCATCTAATGTGCTTCTTCTCTTTCTTCTTCCTACAACTCAAATTAGATACAAAATGAATTGCATTGATTTTAGGATATACCTCTTTCTTACCCAAAGGACATCTACTCTTGTAGTGCCCCTTTTCATTACACCCGAAGCACACAATGTGATCTTTTGAATTTGCTTCGGTGGAGGTGCTCACTAGGTTGACTTCTTCCAAGATTTCTTCTTCATTTGTCTTGGACTCTTCTTCAACCCTTGAGGATGTTGATAATGCCTCATCTTCCTTCTCCTCCTCGGATGTTGAGCATGACTCAACTTTCGGTTGCTCCTCCTCCTCTTCTTGAGCTACTAAGCCCTTCTCCTTGGGCTCTATCTCCTCATGTGTAGGCAAAAGTTTTTCTCCTAGAACTTTCTTTACCTTGCTCCACAACTCGTGAGCATTCTTGTATTCACCTACACGACTTATCACGTTAGAAGGCAAAATTTCAATCAATATTGATATTACCTTTGAATTTGCCTCCGATCGTGTGGTTTGCTCCTCCGTCCAATGTCGTGGTCGGAGCTTCTTCCCGTTCTTGTCTTTAGGGACTTGAAATGGCTCTTCCACCACCATCATTGTGTCCCAATCCATCTCGAAGAAGTTCTTCATCTTCACCATCCAAAAGGTGATGTCCCATAAGCTTCCTCCTTCGAACTTTGGTGGATCTATCAAGCCGGTCATCTTTGCTTCCTTGGCGGTTAGTCCAATGGAGAGCGGTCTCGCTCTGATACCACTTGTTGGAGGATCGGTGGCCGACTTGAAGGGGGGTTGGATAGACGGCGCCCCCAAATCCTTGCTTCCTATGATGTTAGCGCAGCGGAATACAAACAAACACAAATAGAAAGATTAAACACTAAATACAAGAATGGAAATGCAAACCGCTAACACGTTCGTTTACGTGGTTCGGAGATAACTTGCTCCTACTCCACGGCGTGTCCGTAAGGTGGACGATCCCTCAATCCGTCGGTGGATTAGTCCCCGGCAAACTCCGGCTAGCTTAACCTCCTTGTGGGTGGAGAAACCTCACCACAACACTCTCCAAAAACACTTGGACACAAGGGAACCTTTGAGCACTTTGGTGACTACTAATTAGGCTTTAACCAAGTCTAATTTCGTCGCCTTGGCTGGCCATACCAAGCTCCTTCTTATAGAGCTTGGAACAAATCAGAACCTGATTTGCCCGTTACCAGTCGACTGGTATCGGCACCAGTCGACTGGTGCCAGCCCAACGGCTATCTCAACGGCTCTCTGCTACAGTGCATCAGTCGACTGGTCCATACACCAGTCGACTGCTACAGTACACTACAGTAACTGCTACAGTGCCGCTACAGTAAAACCCTAAAACTAGGATTTTATTCCGAGTACAGTCTCTCATGCACTCGTACCCTCACGACTCATTTGACTCTTCTTTGCAGCCTTGACCTATTTCCTTCAAGCCTACTTCCTTTGGCTCTCGTCCCTCGGATGCATCCAAGCCCGCGGCTTGTCTCCAATGCCATCCTTTGTGTATGCCTCGAAGTCGCTTCCCTCGGCCCTTGTCCTCGCTACCTTGTCCACAGTCCCTCGGATGCTCCATCCTTCACCGGACCCGAAGCCGTCAACCTGAGTCATATGTGTCACCTGCAGTCCTGCACAACTCAAGTACACATATCAAATAACAAGGGTAAACCTAACTTAAACCCTTTGCCCAAACACCAAAACACATGGTCCCGCGGACCATTGGGATTGCTCCAACATAGTGTTCCCTATATCATCTCACTATCGGTTCAACTAACTGATTGATATAGGTGAGAACCTTCTACTCAAGGACGTTATTATACTTAGTTTATTTGGCACCAATACAAGTAAGTATAATAACCAAAACTAAATGCCTTTATTTATATAGAATATGATACAACAAGTCCAAAATACAATCATCAAATGATTGGCTCTAGGGCTCTAGCTAACAATCTCCCACTAGCACTAGTGCCAATCAGTGTAGGCTCTAAGCCCCAATGACCTAGTGTGACCATCATGCTTCCTCTGTGCCAAAGCCTTGGTCAAGGGATCTGCGATGTTAGCCTCTGTAGGTACTCTGCAAATCTTCACATCTCCTCTCTCGATGATCTCTCGAATGAGATGGAAGCGCCGTAATATGTGTTTGGTCCGCTGGTGTGAGCGAGGTTCCTTCGCCTGTGCTATAGCTCCATTGTTGTCACAATAGAGCTCAATAGGGTCAGCAATGCTAGGAACCACCCCAAGTTCAGTGATGAACTTGCGAATCCAAACTGCCTCCTTTGCTGCCTCTAATGCAGCAATATACTCGGCCTCTGTCGTAGAATCTGCTACTGTGTCCTGCTTCGAACTCTTCCAGCTCACAGCACCACCATTAATGCAAAACACGAACCCCTGACTGCGATCTATAGTCATCCTGGTCGGTCTGGAAGCTAGCATCACTGTAACCCTTTACAGCTAGCTCATCATTACATCCATATATCAAGAAATATTCTTTAGTCTTTCTTAAGTACTTAAGAATATTCTTGACCGCTATCCAGTGACTTTCACGATCAATCTGCTCGTCATGCTTAAAGCATACGAGACATCAGGTCGAGTACATAGCATGGCGTACATGATCGATCCTATGGCTGAGGCATAAGGGATCTGATCCATACGGTCTCTCTCCTCTCTAGAAGAGGGACCTTGAGTCTTCGAAAGACTCATGCTATGTGACATTGGCAGAAATCCCTTCTTCGAGTTCTGCATGGCAAACCGAAGGAGTACCTTGTCAATGTATATACTCTGACTTAGGCCAAGCAATCTCTTAGATATATCTCTATAGATCTGTATCCCTAGAATGCGGGATGCCTCACCTAAGTCCTTCATTGAGAAGCAACTCCCTAGCCATGTCTTGACAGACTGAAGCATAGGGATGTCATTCCCAATGAGCAGTATGTCATCCACATACAATATGAGGAAGACAACTATGTCCCCTACAACCTTCTTGTAGACACAAGGTTCATCTTCGTTTTTGATGAAACCAAACTGTTTGATTACATCATCGAATCGAAGATTCCAGCTCCGAGAAGCTTGCTTTAGTCCATAAATGGACCTATGCAGCTTGCATACTCTGCTAGTATGTTGTGGATCTACAAAACCCTCAGGTTGTGTCATGTACACATCCTCGAGTAGGTTTCCATTCAGAAACGCAGTTTTGACATCCATCTGCCATATCTCATAGTCATGGCAGGCTGCAATAGCAAGCATGATCTGAATGGACTTAAACATCGCTACTGGAGAAAAGGTCTCATCATAGTCAATATCATGAATCTGCTTGAAATCTTTAGCTACCAAGCGACCCTTATAGATAAGTCCATCCATGTCAGTCTTTCTCTTAACCCAATGGGTTTTACCCCTTCAGGTGGATCAACCAAAGTCCATACTTGGTTGGTGTACATGGATTCCATCTCGAATCTCATGGCTTCTAGCCATTTCCCGGAATCTGGTCTCATCACAGCTTCCTGATAGGTGGTAGACTCATCCTCTATGAGCATAACGTCATCATGGTCAGACAAGAGAAATGAGTATCTCTCAGGCTGACGACGTACCCTATCAGACCTGCAAAGAGGTATGTCTACATGAACTGGTTGTTGTTCCTCAACTCCTTGTGGAACAACATCATCCACAACACTTTGTGGTTCCAGTTCAATTTTCATCGAGGCATCAGTGCTATTGTTCGCATCTTGAACTTCTTCAAGATCGAACGCGCTCCCACTAGTCTTTCTAGAAACAAAGTCCCTTTCTAGAAAGACCCCAGTCTTTGTCACAACTACCTTGTGCTGACTAGGAATGTAGAAGTAATATCCCTTAGTTTCCTTGGGATATCCAATGAAAAAGCACTTGTCGGATTTGAGTCCTAATTTGTCTGAGACTTGACGTCGAACGTAAGCCTCACAACCCCAAATCCTCATGAAAGACACCTGGGCATCTCTCCCAGTCCATATCCTATATGGTGTCTTTATCACGGCCTTGGATGGAACTCGGTTGAGTATAAAAGCTGCCGTATCTAGAGCATAGCCCCAAAGGTATGTCGGAAGATTTGTGTGACTCATCATCGATCGTACCATATCTAATAGAGTACGATTCCTCCTTTCAGATACACCATTCCACTGTGGTTTTCCAGGAGGAGTGAGTTGGGATAGAATCCCACACTCATCTAGGTAGTCACGAAACTCATGGCTAAGGTATTCTCCTCCTCGATCGGATCGAAGTATCTTAATACTCTTGCCAATCTGGTTCTGTACTTCATTCTTGAATTCTTTGAACTTTTCAAAGGATTCAGACTTATGTGTCATCAAGTACACATAATCATATCTACTGAAGTCATCAGTAAATGTGATGAAGTATCTATAACCGTCTCTAGCAGCAACATTGAAAGGGCCACATACATCACTATGTATGAGTCCTAACAAATCAGTTGCTCTCTCGCTATGCCCACTAAAGGGAGTCTTGGTCATCTTGCCTCGTAGGCATGACTCGCATATCTCATATGATTCAAAATCAAATGAGTCCAGCAAACCATCCTTATGGAGCTGGGATAAGCGCTTGTCATTTATATGACCTAAGCGACAGTGCCAGAGATAGGTTTGGTTCAGGTCATTTAACTTGAACCTCTTGGTATTTATGTTATAGATAGGGCTCTCAAGGTCTAGAATATAGAGTCTGTTTATCAGAGGTGCACTACAATAGAACATTTCGTTTAAATAGACGGAACAACATTTGTTCTTTATTATAAACGAAAAATCTTTCTTGTCCAAACAAGAAACAGATATAATGTTCTTAGTTAAAGCAGGCACATAACAACAATCAACTAATTCTAGTACAGGTCCAGAGGGCAGAGATAGATGATAAGTTCCTACAGCAATAGCAGCAACCCGTGCTCCATTGCCTACTCGTAGGTCTATCTCACCCTTCGTCAATGTCCTGCTATTTCTCAGCGCTTGTACATTAGTACAAATGTGCGAAGCACATCCGGTATCTAATACCCACGATGAAGAAATAGAGAGGTTGACTTCTATAACATGTATACCTGAAGTAGAAATCTTATTTCTCTTCTTCGTAAGATCTTCCAGGTATTCTTTGGAGTTCTCTTCCAGTGCCTTGCTTGTCCTTGATATAGGTGACAAAGATGTTCAGCCATATCGTAAGCGCCCATCAACTCATGTTGCTTATGAAGCTCAGAGTTCATGGTCGCGAGCATAAGACAGGACACATCTAATGCGTCATCTTGATGCTTCTTGTAAGCATCTCGGTCTGCTCGCGTGGCAGTGGTAGGAGAAGCCTCCGGAATGGGCTGCTCCAGAATGTACAGTTTACGTTCTTGGGTGAGAACTATTCTCAGGTTCCTGTACCAGTCCAGGAAATTTGCTCCGTTGAGCTTGTCCTTCTTAAGGACAGATCGCAGAGAGAAGGTATTCGTATTCGACGTCATGGTAATCTACAACAGAAATATATGCAGAAATAAATATCATATTCTTAATCATTTAATTATGCCTTTAACTAAATGATGCTCCCACTGAATTCTATAATTCATGTGGGACAAGATCCACATCATACTAACCCTTGAGTTAGCTTTGGCTAATACGCCCAAGACTTAGTATGATCGGTAGGTAACGATTACCAATTACATCTCTATGCAACTCTTGTTTATAAGATAAAATCCGCATTTATATTAAAACTCGAGTTAGCTTTGGCTAATACGCCCAAGAGTTAATATAAACGTGATTTTGACCTACCTTTCCAACCGTTGGAAGAATGCCTATAGTTGTACTCGATCCAACCGAGTAAACTAGGAATACTCAATCTAATTGAGTTGTACTCACCCATGCGTTGATAGGCGGGACCAAGATTGTCCCTCCGTACCCTACCAAGATAGTATGTGTTGCTCTGCTTTGGCAGATTCAATAACAACATGCAATCAAGGTAGTGGTAGGTATCACGGCATGGTAGGCATTACGAGTTGACGTGTTTTAGATCTAATCTAAACGATGATGCGTATCATATACTCGATAGATCTAATCTAATCGAAGAGTGCATCATGTGCACGATTTAGATCTAATCTAATCGCTAGGCACTAATTAATTACTTAAACATGCATCATATATACACAAGCAATTAATTAAATTTTGTGATTATGTCATGGCCCTACTACGATCTTCTCAAGCCAATGAGAAGATCAGATGGTCAACCTAACGTCAATAGCTTCTCAAGCTCCTTCCTTTTGACCACCTTGTGTTGCTCGCGCCTTCCTCGTAACTCCGTCTCGAGTGGACCTTCCACCGCTTCAAAATTTACATTACAATTTTGAAACTCGAGTTACATTCGAGTCTAAATCTAATTTACAACCAGAATATAAGAGAAAGGCACGACGCGCAGGCCGTGAAAATAAAATAAAAATAAAATAAATATAGCACGCACATCATATAAAGGCACGCAGGCCGTATTATGAATTACAACACATTTCCAAATCCAATTTGGGTCGTTTGGGCCATGACTATCACAAAATTAATATATAATTCAAAATTATATATTTCTATAATGTTCTGTAATTTTTTATAATTTCACAGATTTTATGAGTAAATTTTTCCCGACAGTCCCGATTAGCGATTTCGGGCGCAATCGCGGAGCAAATCCCCTTGCGGGGTTAGGGGCAGTACCCCTACCCGCGATCTAACCATCGCGAGTTGCTCCTAAGCGATCCAAGAGCGCCTTAGCCCGCTGTCCTAAAAATTTTTGGGGCAAAACGTTGCCGTTTTGAAAAATTCTTCTCGGTAGTCGAAGCCTACAAGTGCCGAAACACTTGTGCTTCGCTTCTACGAGAAAAATACTCATAAAAACTCTAAAAATCATAAAATTACAGAATATCACAGAACTGAATTTTTGTCATAAAAACAAAAACTAAACTCATACAAGATTCGCACGTGGCTCTGATACCACTGTTGGGATTTTCGGGCCGCGAAAACAGCTTTTTCGCGTCGCGGAAACCCCGAAACCCCCTAGCCATTGGATCCGTGCGAAGAAAACTTTCGAGAATACGAGTACCAGTTTCAAACTATGATCTACAGTAGATCTACAAAGGAAAAACATTTTATACCTTTGAAGCGTGCCCTCGCAAATCCCGCTCGTCCAACGGTACGCCGGATCTCGAAGTTGTCAACGTAGACAACTCTCTAGTGATATCCACACGAACAAGAAGTGTTCTCTAACACTCAAGGATGGAGAAGAGAGCACCACAAGTGTGCTAGCACTCTCTAGGGCTCTCGGGTAGGATTGGAAGAAGAAGAAAAGAAAAGAAGAGAACACACTCCTCTAAAATCTCTATGTGACTTTCACTAACCTTTCTTCTTGGATTAGATTCACTCTCCTTTTTTCTCCCTTGCTTGAAACCCACGACCAAGAGAAGAGAAGGAGCAAGAAGAGAGCTTAGGAGGAGGAAGATCACTTGAATGAGAGTTACACTTGCAAAATGAAACTCTTTTCATCTAATTAAGTGGTTTGTAACCTCCATGGGATACCAAGAGTCACAACTCTTGGTAACTCCCATGAGGTGGCACTTCACTTAAGTAACCATGATGATGTGGAGTATCATCATTGGTCCACTTAATGCCAACTCACCAATGAGGTGGCATAAAGTCAAGTCAAACTTGACTCTTCATCTTCCTCTCAAGTCAAGTCAAACTTGACTTAATCTCTCTCATGGTTGATCTAATCCAACCATTTAATTCAAGCCAATTTAATATAATGAATCTAATTCATTTAATTAAATTGATTCAATGAGTCATAATCTAAATTAGACTCATTGAACACATGAATCAACTTGAGTCCAACTCAATTAGCCCAATTAGGATTACTCTTAATCCAATTTGATTCATCAAATGAATCTAATCCTCTTGGTTCATCATATGAACATAATCTCTATCCACTTGTTCTTTGTGTGTGACCCAATAGGTTCTTGTAATGTTGGCAATGCCCTTAAACTCATTTAGAAGCATAAGTAATGAGCGGTATCTAGCAATACATCATTACTACCCAAGTTACAAGAATGTTTAGATCCAACATCACCTTGTGACTACTAATTGTGACTCCTCACAATATGTGGCATTGTCCTTTTATCCTAGACATCTAGATTGATCAATGTGAGGCATAGACCGTGTCATCCTCTAATCAATCTAAATCTTGAACTCCGAGTAGACTCACTAAATCAAATGAGCTCAATATCTTATATTGACTCATTTGGGTATGGCCATGCACTTCGTGGTCTCACTCTATCAAGAATACCGATGTCTCTCCCGTCATATAGAGGGATAGATCCCATCTACATCACTCACATCCCTCCGCATAATTTGTTACATATCCAGTAATCGCCTTTATAATCCACCCAGTTACGAGTGACGTTTGACGAAACTAAAGTACATAACTCTTTATGTAGGGAACCATGGTGACTTCAGGTCTAAGGACTAGTAGTCATACTAATAGCCACATGAGAAAGTATATGACACTCATATAACGATCCATGATACTTTTGTAGGACCGTTGGGCCGGCTAGAAGGGGGGGTTGAATAGCCTAAAAAAATAAACAGAAAAGACCCATCTCGAACTTTCAACAGAACACTTGCATAAAGTAAATTAGCAGTAAATAAAAAGCAGAAAGAAGAGGCTCACAACTTGACTTGGTTACAACCAAGGAGGTTGTTAATCCAAGGAATGAACGTGCACTAAAATATCTCCTTCAGGAGGAGAAGCCTCTTACAGCAGTGAAAGCACAAAAGACAGAGCGCACAAGTGTTTGGAATGTAATTTCTGAGTTGATTGAAAAGGTTCTGGACCAAGGCTATATTTATAGCCTTGGTCGGGCGCTGGAAGGGTTCCAGCGCCCTGGGGATAATTTTATCCCCAGCGTTCAGATCGAGTGAATCGTGATCTTGGTCAAAATCAAGGTCCGGGCGCCTCGGCGCCCAAAGTCAACAGCTGTTGACTTTTTCGTCGGGACCTCTTCTCTGGTTCAGTCCCGCCTCGGTCCGGGTCTTCTACTCCGGATCCGCTTGCTTGGGTGATCTCTGCCATCCGGAAAAGGGCTCACCCGAACCCAAGTTCCGATCTTCTCGAGCGGGCTTCCCTCCGACTTCTCGTCCCTCGGAATCGCTGCGTTTTTCTTTCTCGTCCGCAGGTGTACTCATCCGCAGTCTTCGTCCCTCGAACGCACCGCGTGCCGTCCTTCTCGCTAGCTGCGTCTCTTGCTCCCCGAGCAATCTTCCGCTCCGACTTTCGTCCCTCGGAATCACCACACGCTTCCTTCTCGTCCGCCGGTGTACTCTTCCGCAGCACCTCGTCCCTCGGACTGTCGTCCTTCTCGCTAGCTGCGTCTTCCGCTCGACTACCTGTGTTCCTAAGCTCCTGCACACTTAGACACAAGGTTAAATACACAGGACCTAACTTAACTTGTTGATCACACCAAAATAACCTTGGGGTTCCAACAATCTCCCCCTTTTTGGTGTGATCAACCCAAGTTAAGCTAGGGTTAAAATAGAATTAAGTAAATTAACTTAATTTGCAATTTAAGTGCAAAAAGATAGAAAAAAAATTAAATCTATCTACCTCCCCCTAGACTTATACTTTCCCTTCTCCCCCTTTGATCACAAAAAAAGTTGGGTTCCAAGAAAAAACAATCTAAGGGTTTAAAAACTTAGAAAGAATATTTTTTTAAAAAAAAATTCTAGGTTTTTAAGAAATTTAGAAAATTTTTCTAAGTAATTTAAGCTGAGATTTCTAGTTTCAGGAAAAAGTTTTTTTTTTTTTTAACTTAGGAGAAATGATTTTTGAGAATTTTTCTAAGTAAGAAAAAAATCCTAACTTAAATTTTTGAGAATTTTTAAGCGCAAAAAAAAATGACTTAGGGAAAAAAAAAATTCTAAGTAAATTTCTAAAATAAAATGTTTTGAATAACCTTTTTAAAGCACTAATTAATTCTTGTATTAATGCTTTATTAGTAAGTTAATTAAACATTTATTTTAATATTTTGGCTTCCAGGTCGTGGCGAGGCACTAGGCCTTCTTGGTTATTGGAGCAACAACCACTTCCTTGACAAAGCTCATAAGGAAATTCTTTGTTTAATTTTCTCACTTAAAGCGCTAATTTTATAATTTAGTTTAGGCATGTTTTAGGAACCCAATATAGGTTCCACCCTACTGGATTAATTAAAAATCTTTTAGGGACATATTTTCTTGAAATATTCCTAATTTGTCCCGGGTGATATTTAAAGTACCAATTTAAATTATTAAATCTTCTAAAATTAGTTTTAGATGAACATGCATAGTTTTTCAAGTTATCTACTTGAATTTTCAAATCATCATTTTCAAGTTTCAATTTTTCATTTACTATTTTTAATTTATCTAATTCTTCTAAGGGACAAGACTTAGCTAGAATTACTTTTAAATTTTTATTTTCACTTTCTAATTTGCAGCAATCTTTTGTTAAAAGTTTAACGAACTTAAACATTTTATCGGGAGGAAGAGATCGTACCTGACTTACCTTGTCGATCTCGTTGTCTGTTTCTCCCCCTGAACTGCTGCTTTCTTCCGACGTGTCTCCCCCTTCATCGATGCTCTCGATGCTCATTTCGGAAGAGCTTGAATCGCAGTCGTCGTCTTGATGACTCGCCATCAGTGCGAGTCCGGAGAATGCTTCGACTTCCGATTCGGACGAGGTATCGTCCCACGTCGCCTTCAGGGCCTTTCGTTTTTGGATAGGCTTCTTACCCTTTTCCTTGTCTTTGTTCTTCAGCTTGGGGCAGTTGTCCTTGACATGCCCTTCTTCGTCGCAATGGTAGCAGCGGATCGTTTTTTTCTTTCTACCCTGTGGATGGTTAGTTTTTCTAGAATTGTATAACTTCTTAAATCGTCTTACCATCATTACCATTTCTTCGTCGTCGAGAGAACATTCCGATTCAGGTTCGTCTCTCGAAGCTTTGAGGGCGACGTTGTTCTTTGGCTCCCTCATTCCTGCACATCTTGACTCATGCACTTCAAATGTTGAAAAAAATTCTTCTAATGAAATTTTTTCTAAGTCCTTCGAAATGTAAAAAGCATCTACTAGTGATGCCCATTTTGAATTTCTAGGGAAGGAATTTAAAGCGTACCTGAGCGAATCTCGGTTACTTACCTCTTCTCCGAGATTCGAAAGTCCGATGATGAGCTCCTGTATCCTTGAGTGTAGATGTGCAATTGTTTCACCTTCTTCAAGACCGAGGTTGGTGAGCTGGTTGCGAAGTAAGTCTCGTCTCGCAAGCTTGGCTTCTGATGTTCCTTCGTGTAATTCAAGGAACTTCTCCCAAAGCTCCTTTGCCGAGTTGTAGGTGCCGACACGGTTGACTTCTTGTGGCGGAAGTACGGTTAGCAAATGGAATTCTGCTTTCTTGTTTGCCACGTACTCGGCCTGCTCTTTCTTTGTCCATTGATTTTTCGCTTTGCCCTCGGGAGCTTCAAAACCGAGTTCCATTATTAGTAATAAATCAAAATCGGTGCCAAAAATACCTCCTTCCGACGCAAAGTCCCTCTTTTGGGGGTGGATGCACAACCGCCAGTTGCTTTGCTACGTTAGTCCTCCTGAAGCGTCCTGGCTCGATACCACTTGTAGGACCCGTTGGCCAGCTAGAGGGGGTTGAATAGCCTAAAAATAAAACAAAACCCTTCTCGAACTTTCAAAGTAACACTTGCATAAAGTAAATTAAATAAATAGAAAGCGTAAAGAAGAGGCACAACTTGACTTGGTTACAACCAAGGAGGTTGTTAATCCAAGAAATGAACGTGCACTAAAATATCTCCTTCAGGCGGAGAAGCCTCTTACAGCCGTGAAAGCACAAAAGACAGAAGCTAAACTAGAACAGAAGCGCACAAGTGTTGGAATGTAAATTTCTGAGTTGATTGAAAGGTTCTGGACCAAGGCTATATTTATAGCCTTGGTCGGGGCGCCAGGAAGGGTTCCGGGCGCCCTGGGGGGGGATAATTTTTATCCCCCAACGTTCAGATCGAGTTTTGACTCGATCTGTTGAAAATACTGGGTCCGGGCGCCCGGAACGGTTCCGGGCGCCCCGGGCTGCTCCGGGCGCCCCGGGCTGCCCAAAGTCAACAGCCGTTGACTTTTTCGTCCGGGACCTCTTCTCTGGTTCAGTCCCGCCTCGGTCTGGTTCTTCTTCTCCGGATCCGCTCACTTGGGTGATCTCTGCCATCCGGAAAAGGGCTCACCCGAACCCAACTTCCGGTCTTCTCGAGCGGGCTTCCCTCCGGCTTCTCGTCCCTCGGAATCGCCGCGTGTTTCCTTCTCGTCCGCCGGCGTACTCATCCGCAGTCTTCGTCCCTCAGACGCACCGCGTGTCGTCCTTCTCGCTAGCTGCATCTCTTGCTCCCCGAGCAATCTTCCGCTCCGGCTTTCGTCCCTCGGAACCACCGCACGCTTCCTTCTCATCCACTAGGGTACTCTTCCGCAGCACCTCGTCCCTCGGACTGCCGTCCTTCTCGCTAGCTACGTCTTCCGCTCGACTACCTGTGTTCCTAAGCTCCTGCACACTTGACACAAGGTTAAATACACACAGGACCTAACTTAACTTGTTGATCACACCAAAACAACCTTGGGGTTCCAACAACTTTCTCATGGCGGGTCATTCAGTATACATTCTCTAATGCATAGCCATGTGTCAACTTGATATCTCTATATCCATGACTTGTGAGATCAAGTCATCGAGTTGACCTACATGCTAGTCTTATTGCATTAACATTGTCCCTGAATGTTAATACTCGACTAGTAATGATTTAGAGTAGTGTTCCCTATATCATCTCACTATCGGTTCAACTAACTGATTTATATAGGTGAGAACCTTCTACTCAAGGACGTTATTATACTTAGTTTATTTGGCACCAATACAAGTAAGTATAATAACCAAAACTAAATGCCTTTATTTATATAGAATATGATACAACAAGTCCAAAATACAATCATCAAATGATTGGCTCTAGGGCTCTAGCTAACAAGAAGGATGTCACAAAAGAGAGTCGACGGGTTTGATGCATCCAAGGAATAAGGTGATGCGGAAAAGTATGATGGTAGACTAGAAGGAAGCGCGCGTCGTTTTTGAGGTACGAGAAGCTACAGAGGAAACATGGTCGAGGAGAAGGTTGAAAAATGGGTTTGAATGAGCCCTATTCTAGATGGCACCCAAGCGAACGGAGCTGGATCAGAGGAGAACCTGGCAGTCAACAAGATGTTGATTATCCTGGCGCTTGGACTGGGTCCGGGCGCCTAGACCTCTTGGCAAGCCCAGGGGTCTCTCGACGCCTGCCTCGCAAAGCAAGGGTGTCTAAGCACCCCGACCAGAATAAATTTATCTTGATCGAGTCGTTGCGACGTGGATAAAGTTTTATCCACACCTAGGTGCCCGAAGCTGCCACATTAGCAAATGGTCATATTCGACCAACAAACTATAAATAGAGCCCTGGTCTCGGTAGTTCAGACAATCACTTGTATACGAGTTCATTTTCTATTCTACTACTTTAATTATGTACTTCCAACGCTTGTAAGAGGCTTCTCTACCTACGACGAAAAGAGAATTTGATTAGTTCTTTCAACATCTTGGATCAACAAGTCCCCCATTGTAACCAAGTAAAATCGATAGTCTTTGTTAATTTATTCATTTTAGTTTATTATAATAAAGTGATTGTTTTAATCAAGCTATTAGATCGAGAAATGTTTGATTTTATTTTTCGGGGCAATTCACTCCCTCTTGCTGGTCGTACGGGTCCTAATATAGTGGTATCAGAACCAGGCACATTTCAGAAGGACTAACCGCCATCCGAACCAAAAGATATGGTCGGATCGTGCATCCACCCGTCAAAATTTAAGGGAGATTTTTCGACATGGAAAGAACGCATGGAGGTATTCTTCAAGATTGATTTTGAAATATTACTAATTATAAAATACAATTTTCTAGCACCTACGGATTAGCACAGACCTAAGAAAGAAGAATACACGTGGATGAAGAAGGAACAAGCTAAGCCGACTTCGTGGCTAATGGGAAAGCAGAGTTTCGTCTGCTTAGTATTCTTCCACCCCAAGAGGTCAACCGGATCGGAAGCTATGACTTCGCCAAAGATCTCTAGGAAAAATTCTTGGAGCTTCATGAAGGTACTTCGGAAGTCAAACTAGCAAAGCGGGACATCCTCCAAAGCCAACTAACAAACCTCTAAATGAACAAGGGAGAGAAGGTAGCCCAACTCCATGCAAGGATCAAAGATCTGATCATCCAACTCAACAACCTAGGAGAAAAGGTAACAAATCATGACTCTTTAAGGTATGCACGTAACACTTTTCCGAAAACTCAAGAGTGGTCAGCCTTAGAAGATGCTTACTACATCTTTAAGGATCTCGAGACAAGTACTCTTGAAAATTTATTTTCAACTTTTGAACTTCACAAGCCTCATTGTGTAGATAATCAGGAAATAGAAAAATCTAACAATATTTCCCTAAAAGTCAAGAAGGATGAATTAGACGTCGACACTTCCCTCGACGACGACGAATCAGCATATATGGTAAGGAAATTTAAAAAATTCTTTCGATCTAATAAATTTAATCAAGTATAGGTGAAGAAAAGAAGAGCAAGGAAGATGAGGTCTTATAACTATAATGAAGAGGGGGCACATCAAGGATGACTGCCCAAAGCTGAAGAAGAAGGACAACCAGAAAGGCCCAAGCACAAGAAAGCACAAAACCCTGAAGGCGATTTGAAACGAGTCATCATCTAAATCTGATCTGGAGGAGTAGGCTAGACTTGCACTGATGGCAAGTCACCAAGAGGAGAACATAGATGAAGGGGAGACTCCTAAGAAGAAAGCTTCAACTAGGAGGAAGAAACAAACTTCACAGGAGATCCGGTAAGTGAAGTATGTTTATTACCCCCTGACCAATTATATACAGGTATTAAATCCATGAGTAGATCCTTATATAAACTCAAATCTAAAAATAATAATTTGAAAAAGGAAGTTTTTGAATTAAAAACAAGGTTAGAAAATATATGCCCTTTAAAAATGTATGATAAATTAAAAGAAGAAAAAAAAATTAAAGAACCAAATTAAAAAATCTAGAAATTCTACATATGTTAATCAAAATACTTGAAAAGGTTATAGAAGCCTAAGTTGGTATCTTAAATATCATGGATAAATTAGAAAAATATCACAAAAATATGTTCCAAAGAAATTTCTTATCAATCATATAGATAAAAATTTATTTTGGGTGTCTAAATCTTACTTACTATAAACAAATAGAGTAATGATTCTTGCAGTGAAGCTCCTTAGTGATAACTCTTTGCAACTGAGTTGGCATCTTACATGGCCAAGCACCTCAGTCCAACTCATACCAAAAATCGTGGACTTGGCTTCCTCTTTTGCAACCCGTGCCCTAACTCTCCGCCTCCTCCTTCTTCCTCTTTCACAATTCTCCTCCCGTGCCCTATATCTCCTCCTCCTCCTTCCTCTTTCGTGAAACTCCTTCGTGATTCTCCTCCTATGCCCTAACTCTCCTCCTCCTCCTTCCTCTTTCGCGAACCTCCTCAGTGAAGCTCCCGAGCCGCTTCTTCCCTCCCGTTCTCAAAGAGAGGAGCGAAGCTTGTCCCCTTCGTGCCCTAACTTCTTTGATCACAACCTTGAGTTCTCCTTTCGCTTCCTCCCTATGAGGCGAGGTGCTTCTTCCCTCCCATTCTCGAAGAGAGGAGCGAAGGAGTTTATCCAAAAAAAATAGTGAGTTTTTTTCTTCGTTTGCATTTTTACTGTAATTTGTGTTTCTCCCTCCCTTGCACTAACTCCTTCTTCACTCTCCCTTCCAAGGAGTCAAAGTCCTGACCTAGCTATAGGGTCAAGTTATGGCACATCAAGTTTTGTGGTGGTGTGTGAAATCAGGCGTCCGAGAAGCACTAGTTGGAGAAGGACATCATGGAGTACATCAAGAAGGAGTTCACTAGCAAGTATGGACAGACTTGGCACTACTTTATCGGTCGCAACTTTGGTAACCTACTTTTTTTCTTTTCATCTCTACACTTCTCCAATTCAATTTCAACAATCGATTTCATGCTTGATTAAAAAAACAACAAAATTAAAGGGGATTTAGTTTATACATCCGTAGATTGCTAGGTTTCCAGCCTAAATAGCTCAACTATATACTCTCTTTTTTTTGTTCATGCTCATAAGTGGATTTTTTGTTGAATTTTGTTTTGATTCTAATCAATTAGTCTAATATTTGCTTGCAATTAATCTACTGTTTGCTTGAATTTTGTTCATGCTCATAGTTGTATGCTTGCAATTAGTCTACTATTTGCTTGAATTTTGTTCATGCTCATAGTTGTATTCTTGCAATTAGTCTATTGTTTGCAAATTATATGAATCAGGTGAAGAATTGAAGGTCATTTAGGTCTATATTCTTTTTTTAGCTTTGTTTTGTTTTTATCAACTTTGTTTCATTTTTTTTTTATTCTGTCTATGTTTTCTATTTATTTTTGGCCCTGCATTTTTTTAATAAATATAGGTCAAGAAAGTCTCATGGAAGAAGGAAAAATTGATTCAAATGAAATAAAGAATAACAATGACCATACAGATCAAGACCCATCTCTATTTAGTGTAAATGAAGTCAAGCTCCCTGAGATTAGAATGACTTTTTTATCTGAAGAAGTTGGTACTTTTTATAATTCCCTATGCTTACAATGTTGGTTTCAATATTTACAAATTAGGTGGTAGGAATAGAGATGATGGAAAGCAAAAATATTTCTCTATTAGATGCGCCAAAAATGGTAGGAAAGTATCTTAAGCAAAAAATATTTTATACCCTCGACCTTCTACTAAGACGAATTACAAAGCTAAGATTAATGCTATTATTCGAAATGATGGAAACTTTGTGATAACTAGTGTATGCCTTGAACATAATCATATCTTGATTCCTGGAAAGTCATGACATTTTAGATGTAATAAAGTATTGGATTCGTTTGAGGAGTTTAATCTGGAGAACAATGATTGGTTGAAATCTTTGCATAAAGAACAGAATAGATAGATACCTATATATGTTAAAGATAAGTTTTGGGTAAGTATGTCCATATATCAAAGAAGTGAAAGTATGAATACATTTTTATGATAACTACATCCATTCTAAAACATCCTTGAAGCAATTTGTTGAGCAGTATGATAGTGCTTTAAAGAATAAGATTGAGAATGAAAAACATTTAGATTTTGTTTCTTTTAATTCTATCATGCCAATTATTCTTGGTCATCCTATTGAAAGGCAATTTCAAAATGCTTACACTAACAACTTATTCGAGTTGTTCCAAGATGGTTGATGTTTTACAATGTCTCTTTGTTGAAAGAAGAAGGGACAATTTTAATATTTGAAGTAGTAGAAACTATGTTGGGAAAGAATGGAGAACCTGTAAAAGAAGTTTCCTTTAGGGTATATTATACGGAGTTACATTGCCAATTGAAGTGTGTGTGCCATCTATTTGAGTTTCAGGGAATTTTATGTAGGCATGTGATCAATGTGTTGATAAGAATGAAGGTGATTGAGGTTCCTATAAATTATATTATGGACCGATGGCGCAAAGATATTAAGCGTGGGTATCAAAGTATCGGTAATATCTATGATGATTATGGTTGTGGTGGAGAAAGACATCGGTCTAATATTCTCACTCCATTGATACAAGAGGTTCAGCAACTTGGCGCAAAAAATAACGCAAATTGTTCTGTCTTGGTAGAAATTTTGAAAGACACAAAGGAAAAACTGATTGCTATTGATCTTGAGCATTCAAGGGTTGAACAATTGAAAGAAGTATCTACATCGGGTGCAAAAGTGATACACTCTCCATTAAAAGTAAGAGCTCGAGGTTGTCCATCCACAAAGAGGAAACAATCTAAGATTGAACAAATTGTGAAGAAATCAATTGCAAAGGCCCGAAGAAGGTAAATGATTCATATAATAGATACCTAAAATAATTGTGTGGTCTTTTTTTAGCTAGTTTTAAAAAAATTGTACGATATATGACGGGTTGAAATTGCTGTAAGGAGTTGCTGATTTTGAAGTTTGTTCTGAAACTACTATATGACCTACATGCTGATTTAGAACTTGAATTGGTGGTTAAGCTCATCATATGCATCTGGTTAGTTACTTCATTATTTCAATTGCAATTAACACTCTGAGATTGCTTGCTTAGATTTGGACCTACTTTAATACACAAGTATAATGTTGGTTTCTGTTTTCCTTTTGCATAATTGTTATCCTATTCGTTGATTCTTTCAATTTGCAGCTCTCTGTGCTGAGTGAAATTCTTCTAGAGCTTCTACGATATATGAAGGGTTGAAACTGCTATAGGGAGTTCCTAGTTCTAAAGTTTTTTCTGAAGTTACTGTATGACCCACATGCTAATTTAGAACTTAATTGAATTGGTGGCTGAGCTTATATGTACCTGAAGCTTACTTTATTGTTGTTTTTATTTGGCATAATTGCAAAGCTCATATGTATTTGAAGTCTTTTTAGATTTGGAGCTATTTTTATACACAAGTATAATGTTGGTTTCTATTTTTCTTTTTGCCATAGTTTAATTTTTTGGCATAAGTACTATCCTTTAGCTTACTTGTAATGTGAAACCATTATTCTAGCTTCTATGGAAATGGCATAGCTTCTTTTGAAATTGCAATTTTTTTTTTTTTTGGCATAATTGCTATTAGCTAATATTCATTCTAAATTCTATGGAATTGGTGGCCTGTAAGTTCCTAAAGCTGCTATTATTTTCTCTCAGATCTTAAATCTTTTCTTCTATATCCGAAAGTCCAAATGTTTAAATATTCTTGATATTTTTCAGGCCTACAACTGGTGGGGTTGCATATACCAATGCACCGAGGCCGTAAAGAAGCCCCATAGATAGCTTGTAGCCTGTTGTTTGTAGTGCCTCTGGCCTCTGGCTGAAAATAACCAGCTTGTGCAACACTGGTAATGTCATTTAGGAAGAAAAGTGACAGTGTTCACCAATGAGAGCTGTTGGAATTTCTGATTGTAGAGATTTTAGAGTGGATGGTCTGTAAGGAGGTGAAAATTGGAAAAGTAAGACACTAAGGGAAGTCCACAGATCATAGATGCAGAAGACTACAGCACAAAGAACAAAAGAGAAATAACAATAGGATAGCTGAAGAATTAAGGAGGGAAAGGTGTCTAAAACATATTAGCCAACACAAAAATGAAACCAAAAGCAAATCATTTCGTTGGCACGCCATCTTCTCCTCATGGGCTCATCTTTTATAAGCCCATATCATGATTCATATATTATGAAAAAAATTCAGTGTATAGTTATCAAACTGTAACCCTTCCTTTAAGATCAGAGGCGAAATGTAAGAGAGGGCTAGCCTCGGCTTTAGCCCAGGCTACCTCTCATACGTGTCAAGAATCCATTAATTTTTTTTTTAATTTAAAATGATGACATTTGAAGAAAACTTAAAATAACCATCATTAATAATCTTTATAATTTTAAAATATCAATTTTTTTAAGTTAAAAGAAAGAAAAAATGAAATGGATTTGTGATTGAAATTTTATTTTTACTGCGAAGTCCGGTTGACTTAGAGGTGAAACAAAAGAAGCTAGTCCCTCCTTATAGAGATATATTATCTAATTCAAATACTAAATCCTATTATAAATTTTTTAACTAGCTCAATATATCCTCATCTCTATACCAAGACTTCAAATTTAACACAAATTCTAAAAGTCCAAATATTTTCTAACTAACCCCGATGTTGAATCTATAACAGATAAGTTTGATGAGAAGTCTCATATAATAAAACATAGTATCAATAAACTTAATTTATTATATTTTTAGTGTCTTATAGAGTTATTCTTTTTATATTCTTTTAATCTGTTTTTATTTTTTAAATTATTTATTTATATTTTATTGAAATATTATAATGATATGAAAGACTTATTATATAATATGATACATTAATTTTTGTATAAATAAAATTTTTTCATATAAAAAAATAATAGTTTATTTTAAATTTAGTCCATCCTATAGTAAAATCCTAGTTTTGCCCCTGTTTAAAATAATTACAGATTTATCAGTGCATTTAATGAATGAAAGTGTCAGGTTGCTTTACATTCTTAAGGAACTGTTGCATCAAACAAGCACTACCAAGCAAAACTAAGCATCAACATCACATAAATTTTACAATATGTCTTGTCTCAAATCAATGGCATCACATTTCATCAATGAAAAGAAAACTTTACCAGCTAGAAAGAGCAAAACAGATAGGGCTAATAGAAGTAAAGAACAGAGAGACGATGATTTTCCTTTTCGGTGACCAAACTTATGCCAAGACCAAATCTTTATTGAAATTCATAAAAACACATTTCAATCAGAGATAAACTGATTGATCCATTCTACTTGCAGCAACCTTACATTAAGCTAACATATGTTTTCAGAATGATGATCCCTTCTACCTGCATGAGAACTTGTTATCATTGCAATCAGAGATGGTAGCAACTTGTTATGCAGGCATGCCACAGAGACTTATTGAAACAATGGAAAACACTCATTATCATACCATAATTACAACACCAATATTATTCAACAGTATTTAATGATATAAACTAATAAACCAATTTTGCGTCCAGAATTATAAACATTTAGCCAGTTACATTACAACATCAACATTACTTAACACTAACTAAACATATGAACTAACAACCCAATCTGGATTACGACTAAGAGAATCAAGTTCATTATCGCTAACACCCAAATGAATTTTGGAACATCGATTATTCCCAAATTATGTTCATGAGAAGTCTTGTGTTCACTTTCAATTGTGTAGGATAAACTAGTATCGGTCGTCACCCACTTTTGTCATCCATATTGCCCACATCTGTAATAGTATCTTTCAAGATTTTTGGTTAATTTAGAAACACACATCAATATTCTTTGTCCACAATCCCTAAATGTTATAGATTGAAATCTCGTATTGTCGATGTTGTTGTAACTTGATGATGCCCTAAAATAGCAACCTAATAATCAAATTTTCATTACTTTGATTTTAAAAAAAAAATCCATGGCATCCTTAAAAAAAACTGTAAGAGGGCAAATCAATAATGTCTTTTAGATATTAGCGATCAAAAGGAGCAGTGAATTCAAAGGTAAATCCATATGTTCAAAATCGATTGGAAATCTAATAGATACTATGTCCAATTCATAATATGAATGCTGAACTACTTTGTTTAGAGTCCATATGAAGAAAAAACTTTCATTTCACATTACTACCATAGATATATTTTCTTTCTTTGTTATTAATAAATCTACAACATCTCTATTTTGAACTATCAAAATTAACTTAATGCACAAATCCCACCTACCCGTAAAACTCAAAGACACTCCATAACTGAACAAAAAGACAGGTTCTTCAAGAACATGAACATTTTAATCTCACTTGCCAAACCATGGAAACACCGAAGAAGAAGAAGAAATGGAATAGAAGTTGATTACCTCAAAGAGTGTTGAAACTCAAAGCTCCTTGTCTGCTGGTGCTATAACTGTTGGTGCAACATCTCTCAGGTCAAGGTTGACCTAGTTGACCAAGCTTGGTCTTGGTTTGGGTTTCGATGTTTTACAATGCAAAGTTGAATGAAGAAGAGTCAAGTAGGTCAAGGATGACCGGATACTTGACTGGGAAGTCCTAGTGAGTGAAGCTAGGCAGGAGGGAAGTCCTGGTGAGTGAAGCCAGGTGAAAGACCTAGTTGTTGGGATCTCTTCGTACGACTAGAGAGGGGGGGTGAGAATAGCCGACCCCAATTACTCGCGTTTCTTTCTACAAACTAGGGTTAGCGCAGCGGAAACTAAATGCAGAAAGAAAACAGGAGAAGAAATCAAACCTCAACGCAAGGATGTAACGAGGTTCGGAGATGATACTCCTACTCCTCGGCGTGTCCGTAAGGTGGACGAGCCCTATCAATCCGTCGGTGGATGAGTCCCCGGAGAACCGGCTAATATCAACTCCTTGTGGGTGGAGAAACCTCGCCACAATCACTTGCAACAGCAAGCTAAGAGTACAAGAGAATAGCAAGAACAAAATACAACAGGAATGTAAACACAGTAGCTTTCCTTCTCGTCGACTGGGGTCCCGGATGAAGTAGCAACTTCACGGACAGATGCAACAAGCAACTCAGAAGCTCACGCGAAGCTTCAGCAACGGTTGAGCTCAGCAAAGCTCGGAGCACCGAAGAAGCGAAGCTTCAGGCAGGAGAGAAGAAGAAGAGGAAGAAAAAAAAGTTCACCGAAGTCCTGTAGCCCTCTTTATACCGCGAAGAAGAAGAGCGAAGAAGCTCGCCAGAGGAGATTCTGATCGGTCCAAGGATCGATCGGGAACCTCCGATCGGTCCACGGACCGATCAGGCTTCGTCCCTCGCGATCGGCGTCTCGATCGATCCGTGGACCGATCGGAACCTCCCGATCGGTCCATAGATCGATCGAGCCCTCACCATCGATCTATGCCCGTTGGTCCGCCGACCGATCAGCCATGGGTGGATCGGCCAGACCGATCCACGACTTTCTTCTCGCGAGGTTGCGTTGCCTCGACGGTCTCCGCACCGATCGATTACAACCGATGAGCCATCGATCGATTACGATCGGTCACCGGACCGTCGGCAAACGCAGATCACCGGATCGGTCACGCATCGATCCAAACTTCTCGACCCTAAACCTAAGGCTTCCACACCAACATCCGTCAACCTTGACTGTTGGTACATTATCTAGCATCTGGTCACTCCTTCGACCTGCTAGGCCCCACTAAGTGTCCGGTCAATCCCTTTGACCCACTTAGACTTTTCCACACCAGATGTCCGATCATCTCTAATCCATCTGGATTTTCCTCTTCGTGCCAAGTATCCGATCACTCCCTTGATCTACTTAGACTTTCCAACACCAGATGTCCGATCACCCTTGATCCATCTGGATTTTCCCTTGCCTGGCTTCACTCACCAGGACTTTCACCTAGCTTCACTCACTAGGGTTTTCACCTGGCTTTACTCACCAGGATTTCCACACTGCCTAACATCCCTGTTAGGACTTTGCCACTGCCTGGCTTCACTCACCAGGACTTTCCAACTGCCTAACATCCCAGTTAGGACTTTCTCACTGCCTGGCTTCACTCACCAGGACTTTCCCTTGTGCCAAGCTCCCTGCTTGAACTTCTCCGTGCCAAGTCACCATACTTGGACTTTTCCAGTGCCAAGTCTCCATACTTGGACTTTTCCAATGCCAAGTCTCCATACTTGGACTTTTCCGGTGCCAAGCTCCCTGCTTGGACTTTTCCGTTGCCAAGTCTCCATACTTGGACTTTTTCCCGAATCAGGGCAACCAGGTCAACCTTGACCTACGGTTGCACCAACAATCTCCCAAACATCTATTCTTGTCAAACATCAAGAATAGAACTCTCTTTTCGTCAAATATCAACATACAACTCAACTAGGTCAATCTTGACCTAAGGTTGCATCAACAATCTTCCCAAGTCAAACATCAAAATACAACTCGAGTCAAGTCAACTCGAGTCGGGTCAACCAGGTCAACCTTGACCTAAGGTTGCACCAACAATCTCCCCCTTTTTGATGTTTGACAAAACCATAATCAAGTTAGGTTAAACCGATAACCTAACTCAGGTTTTCCAATGTTCTTCCTTGAACATTCTTTCCAAACTTAGGTTAACCCGATAACCTAACTTGGGTTCCCCAATAATTCTCCCCCTTTTTGACACACATCAAAAAGAGTGAATCAAGGTCAAGAGTTCCCTCCTAAAGAAAGTCTCATACCTTTCATTGAAACTCTTAATTTTCCCCCTTGATACTAACTTCAACAATCAACTTAGTGATAATCCCATATCACTAATCCTCAAAAGTCTTAAGGAGTAAAAACTCCCCCTAAAAGTCAACTCCTCTTGACAATTAGGTAAAACTCCCCCTAAAGGTCCACTTCCCCTTGACCATTGCACCAACAATGTCTTTGAGAGTTCCAAACCTTTAGAAATCCAAAAACACCACTTCCAGAACTGAAATTTCAGACAACAGTTGAAAAATCAGAAATTGGCACGCACTGATCGGTCCCTGGACCGATCAGAAACCCCCTGGATCGGTCCCCAGACCGATCCACGCTTTCTGGATCGTCACTGATCGGTCACCAGACCGATCAGGCCTTCACCAGATCGCACCAAGCTCTTTGGATCTCACTGGATCGGTCTGCAGACCGATCCACACTTCACTGGATCGGTTCGTAGACCGATCAGCTTACCACATGATCGTCACTGATCGGTCACCAGACCGATCAGGACTTCCCTGGATTGGTCCGGTGACCGATCCACACTCTGAAATCAGAGATTTCTGATTTCCCTTCTCCGGAAATTCAGAAACTCCTAATAAATTCCAGAAAATTCCAAAAATCGTAAAATTTTGAGGATACACTCCTCATACCATATACTATCACGGAAAAATAATTTTCTATGAAAATAGTTTCCATTTTCAAATCTTGATACAAAATTCAAAAACTTTGAAATAGTTCAAAGTTAAGTCAATTTTGTATCACAATGTTCAATGATGAATGCAATCACTAAGATGGCTTCATCAAGGTTTTCCAAATCAATTTCAAAATGATTTTAAACCTTTTAATTTAGGACCATAATCTTAGGGTTAAATGTACATGACTTGTACACAAGCTTTCCCTATGATCCCCATTTTCTTGAATTAGGCTCATCTAGGTACAAAAACTATGCACCTTGATCCTAACTCATGATCCTAATATCTCACACACATCTAAAGTGTATCAAACACATCCAAGTCAATTTTGATGTGAGATATGGGTTTAGGTATCTTAGACTAAGGTCTCATGCATTTTCTAAACACAAATTTGATCTCAATATCAAAATGTGTTTTTCATCCTTAAATCAATTTCATTGATTATTAATGCAAGAGATGATGACATGGCATAAAATGATATCATAAATGAAAACATGTGCCAATGTCATGATGTCATGGCATAAAGTATGAAACTTAACTAAAGCATGACATATAAATAACCTAAGCATTATCATGACATTTCAAATGATCATAAATTAAATATGATGTCATGACATGGCATATGGCAAACAATTATGGTAAGTTAGCACAAATGAAATACCTAGATTACCTATCTAAGTATCCTTAATCACTTAGCTAATTTAACATCTAATCCTAGATTGCCCTTATATCCCTAAGAGAAACCAAAATCCCAATTATGGTATTTCTCTAGGTTTTCCTCAAATTGTGCCACTTAAGATTAAAAATGATATTTCCACCATTAGGCACATTTAGCTCTTCAAGGAGTAACTAGTAATTCTATTTCATTTTCAAAGGTTAACAAAACCTTGAAAATGCTCCTTGAGTGTCAATTTCCTCAAAGTTGGGCTAACTACCCTTCTAAGCGGAGTTGACACTCTCTAACCCATCTATGAGGTAGAGAGGATGCTCCTAGGAACCCAATATCTATGTGAGCTCATTGGGTTCACTAAATATTCACTAGGGATGACTTCCCTAGCAACCCTCCTAATGACCCTCTTAGGCTTTGAGGCCTTGGTCATTTGGGACTCATCAAGGTCAACTATAGGGGTGACTCCCCTTGTGACCTTGGTAATGGTCTTCCTAGCCCTAGGTTTTGTTCCATAATCAAATGGAACATTATGATAAGTGAGCTTGACCAATTGGGACTTAGGTTTGTGACCCAAACCTTTCTTGTCCTTGGACTTGGGTTTTTGACCCCTAGACCCTAGAGTCAAATCCTTAAGAGCTTTTTCTAGAGAGTCAAGTCTTGACCTCAAGACTTGATTCTCCTTCTCTAATACCTCAATTTTTGATTTATCACTCTTCCTTGAGGTATTCCTAGGCATATGTCTAGTTGATTTAGGATTCCTACCTACGTTATCCTTAGCCTTAGATGGGTTGATCCTAGGGTTAGCCTTTCTAGAATTATCCTTATCTAGACTCACATGTTTAGCTCCTAAGCACATGTATTGATTCCTAAGGTTATCATGCTTGTTATTATCGACAAGTGCAATAAAATTCCTAGCATGCATTTTATTAGAATTGCAAAAATGAACCTTAGAGGTTACCTTAGGGTTTGCCTTAGCACCCCCTATCGATGTGCTCGGTCTCTTGCCCTTGTGAGGTTGCCTCCCCCTCGGACAATGGCTCCTATAGTGTCCCCTTTGCTTGCATTGGAAGCACACGATGTGCTCTTTGCCCTTGCGTTTCGGGACTCCGGCTTCCTTGACCTTTGGCGCCGGTGGAGTCTTTCTTACCCTCTTTGGACACTTACTCTTGTAATGTCCATGTTCCCTACACTCAAAGCACATAATGTGTAATTTAATTGGACTTAAATTGCTTGAGTTACCTAGGGTTGAGGGTGGATGCGAGCTCTCTTCTTCATCCCTTTCAGAGGTAGAAGCTTCTTCTTCTTGCTCCGAACTTGAAGAAGAACTCTCCTCCTCTTCGTCCTTAGATGTTGAGTAACCCTCAACTTCTAATTCCTCTCCTCCATGATGTGAGCTACTTGATGACTCACTTGTCTCCTCTTCATGATTTGAAGTGGAGCTCTCCTCATGGTACTTGGCCAAGTTATCCCATAATTCCTTGGCATTGTTGTAACCTATCTTACACAAGATGTTAGTAGGCAATGAAAATTTAATTATTCTCATTACCTCTTCGTTGATTTCGGATTTGTGAATTTGTTCTCTGGTCCACTCCTTCTTCTCAAGAGGTTTTCCTTCCCTATCCACCGGAGGAGAAAAACCTTCTTGTACATAAAACCAATTCATTATGTTAGTCATAAGAAAGTACTTCATCCTTACCTTCCAATACGCGAAGTCACCGCATTCGTAGAAGGGTGGAATGGTGACATCTTCTCCGAGTAGATCCATCCTCTAGCTCGTGCTCCCCGGGTGTTAATCCGATGAAGAGCAAACCTTCGCTCTGATACCACTTGTTGGGATCTCTTCGTACGGCTAGAGAGGGGGGGTGTGAATAGCCGACCCCAATTACTCGCGTTTCTTTCTACAAACTAGGGTTAGCGCAGCGGAAACTAAATGCAGAAAGAAAACAGGAGAAGAAATCAAACCTCAACGCAAGGATGTAACGAGGTTCGGAGATGATACTCCTACTCCTCGGCGTGTCCGTAAGGTGGACGAGCCCTATCAATCCGTCGGTGGATGAGTCCCCGGAGAACCGGCTAATATCAACTCCTTGTGGGTGGAGAAACCTCGCCACAATCACTTGCAACAGCAAGCTAAGAGTACAAGAGAATAGCAAGAACAAAATACAACAGGAATGTAAACACAGTAGCTTTCCTTCTCGTCGACTGGGGTCCCGGATGAAGTAGCAACTTCACGGACAGATGCAACAGCAAGCCAGTCGAAAAAACTGTCGGGGAAGCTCACGCGAAGCTTCACCAGCGGTTGAGCTCAGCAAAGCTCGGAGCACCAGAAGAAGCAGAAGCTTCAGGCAGGAGAGAACTTCCAGAAGGAAGAAGAAGTAGCAGAGGAAAAAAAAATATGTTCACCGAAGTCCTGTAGCCCTCTTTTATACCTGCGAAGAAGAAGAGCAGAGAACTAGCCATTGCGACGCAACGGCTAGTTCTCTGCCACTGATCTATGCCGAGCAGTGAATTCAAAGGTAAATCCATATGTTCAAAATTGATTCCTGATCGGTCCAAGGACTGATCAGGGAACCTCCTGATCGGTCCACAGACCGATCAGGCTTCGGTCCCTCGTCTGATCGGCGTCTCCTGATCGGTCTGTGGACCGATCAGGGAACCTCCCGATCGGTCCATAGACCGATCAGGCTTCAGCCGATCCACGGCTTTCTTCTCGCGAGGTTGCGTTGCCTCCTGATCGGTCTCCAGACCGATCAGATTACAATCAGTGAGCCACTGATCTGATTCTGATCGGTCACCAGACCGATCAGGGCAAACGCAGTATCACTGGATCGGTCACCAGACCGATCCAAACTTCTCAGCCCTAAACCTAAGGCTTCCACACCAACATCCGGTCAACCTTGACCTGTTGGTACATTATCCCTAGCATCTGGTCACTCCCTTGACCTGCTAGCACTCCCTGCTAAGTGTCCGGTCAATCCCTTTGACCCACTTAGACTTTTCCACACCAGATGTCCGATCATCTCTGATCCATCTGGATTTTCCTCTTCGTGCCAAGTATCCGATCACTCCCTTGATCTACTTGGACTTTCCAACACCAGATGTCCGATCACCCTTGATCCATCTGGATTTTCCCTTGCCTGGCTTCACTCACCAGGACTTTCACCTAGCTTCACTCACTAGGGTTTTCACCTGGCTTTACTCACCAGAATTTCCACACTGCCTAACATCCCTGTTAGGACTTTGCCACTGCCTGGCTTCACTCACCAGGACTTTCCAACTTCCTAACATCCCAGTTAGGACTTTCTCACTGCCTGGCTTCACTCACCAGGACTTTCCCTTGTGCCAAGCTCCCTGCTTGGACTTCTCCGTGCCAAGTCACCATACTTGGACTTTTCCAGTGCCAAGTCTCCATACTTGGACTTTTCCGGTGCCAAGCTCCCTGCTTGGACTTTTCCGTTGCCAAGTCTCCATACTTGGACTTTTTCCCGAATCAGGTCAACCAGGTCAACCTTGACCTACGGTTGCACCAACAATCTCCCAAACATCTATTCTTGTCAAACATCAAGAATAGAACTCTCTTTTCGTCAAATATCAACATACAACTCAACTAGGTCAATCTTGACCTAAGGTTGCATCAACAATCTTCCCAAGTCAAACATCAAAATACAACTCGAGTCAAGTCAACTCGAGTCGGGTCAACCAGGTCAACCTTGACCTAAGGTTGCACCAACACTAGTGAGTGAAGCTAGGCAATTGGGAAGTCCTAGTGAGTGAAGCTAGGCAGAAAGAAAATCCTGATGAGTGAAGCCAGGTGAAAGACCTAGTGAGTGAAGCTAGGCAATTGGGAAGTCCTAGTGAGTGAAGCTAGGCAAAAGGAAAATCCTGGTAAGTGAAGCCAGGTGAAAGACCTAGTGAGTGAAACTAGGCAATTGGAAAAGTCCTGGTGAGTGAAGCCAGGCAAGAGAAATTCAGATGGGTCAAGGTTGACCAGACATCTGGTGAGAGTCTAAGTAGGTCAAAGGAGTGACCGGATACTTGGCACAAAGAGAAAAGTCCAAGTGGGTCAAAGGGATTGACCGGACACTTGGTGGGAAGTCCAAGTAGGTCAAAGGAGTGACCGGATACTTGGCACAAAGAGAAAAGTCCAAGTGGGTCAAAGGGATTGACCGGACACTTGGTGGGAAGTCCAGCAGGTCAAAGGAGTGACCAGATGCTAGGCATGATGTACCAATAGGTCAAGGTTGACCGGATGTTGGTTTGAGAGGCTTAGGATTTGGTTTTGGGCAAAAACCAAGAGCTGGATCGATCAATGGATCGATCCAGGAGCTGGATCGATCAGTGGATCGATCCAGGCATTTCCCAGCGAACAGAGAGCCTCTGGATCGATCCGAATCGATCAGCCGATCGATTGGGACGCTGCTGGTTCGCGCGATAAGCGCTGGATCGATCCGTGGATCGATCCAGGCGTTTTCTCCAGAGCACGGAGGCGCTCTGGATCGATCCGTGGATCGATCCAAAACCTCCCCGATCGATTGGGAGTTTTCGAATCGATCGGGATCCGACCGTTGCGTCGTATTTGAGCTGCAGGCGTGCGATGGCTGCGGCATCTTTTTCACCGATTCATTTCAGATCTTAACCAGCTCCTTCACAGCTCTTCTCAAGCTCGAGATCGCCAGTTCTTGAAGGTTCTTGGAGGATCTTCCAAGTCAAGAGGCGGATCAAAGCAAGAAGAAGAAACTAGGGTTAGGGTTTGTGCACTCATTGTAAGCTTGTAAGCTTGTATTTCTTTACTACCCTTTCTTCTTCTTGTATTGAGTCTTGTAGGGCTTCTCCGCCTTTGGTAGTTACCATAAAGGAGAGTTTTATTAGTGGAGGGTGTGTGTGTTGGTGTAGATCCTTGGACTAGTCACCTCTTGTGAGGTGGATACCAAGTAAACCAACCATGTTAGCGTTGTGTGATTTGTTTCTGTATTTTCCGCTGCACATCTTTGAAGAAACAAGCAACGCCGAACGCCGGGCACGCGACGAGCTATTCACCCCCCCTCTAGCTACTTTTGGTCCTAACAAAGTGGTATCAGAGCAAGACCTCTCTTCACCGGAATCATCGCCGGAAGGGTCAAGCATAACAAGAAGAGCTAGAGGGCGAAGAAGTTGAAGCAAAATTGTCAAAGTCAAAGAAATTCAAAAGCTCAACTTCTACAATGGAATTTCGAGATGGGCTCGGATTCGACACGAGGGTGGCTCCACCATACACTTCCACAAGCTTCGATTCTTGGAAATCAAGAATCGAAAATTTTCTTATGATGGAGATAGAGCAATGGTTTGCTCTTATGGAAGGCTTCAAGACTCCAACAAACTCAAAGGGCAAAGTTCTCAAGAGAAGCAAGTGGAGCCAAGAGCAAGTCCAAAGGTGCGAGGCCAATGACAATGTGACCAAGCTTTTAGTCAATTTATTGCCAAGCACCATCCTTTGCAAAATTGGAGAATTTGAAGATGCAAAGAAATTATGGAGTAAATTGGTCAAGCTTAATGAAGAGATCCCCTCCACTGTACCTAACCAAGAAGAATCCAAAGAGGGTGACTCATTGGAGCAAGATCAAGAGGAGGACTCCGAAGTTGAGAGATGCTCAACTTCCGAAGAAGAGGAAATCCAAGAAGCTTCATCCTCAAGGGAATGCATCGAAGGGAACAAGGAGGGAGCATACTCCTTGTTTCATATTCAAGATGATGAAGCCTCCACCTCTAGGATTGAGGGGGAGTGATCCTTGGTGACGCCAGATCAAGAAGAAGGAGAAGCCTCTATATCCGGGTCAAGAGACGAAGAGGAGGAAGAAGATTCTACCTCCACAAGTCAAGAAAAATCAAATGGAGGGGAATCAAGGTCCAATCAAGAGGAAGCTTCCACCTCCGGATCCAAAGGAAAAGATGCCACCCCTACAAGCAAAGGTATAAATATTTCAATTAATAATAAAAATCATATTATATGCTTTGAATGTAGGGAACATGGGCACTACAAGAGCAATGTCCTAAATTGGCCAAGAAGAAGGGCCAAGTGGAACAAAAGGGCAAGGTGAAGCCCAAGGAGACCATCCCCGGAACAAAGAAGAGCAAGGAGCACATTGTGTGTTTCTCTTGCAATCAAAAGGGGCATTACCGGAGTCAATGCCCTAAGGGAAAGAAGATGGTCAAGGCTCAAGGAGGAAGCTCAAGTCAAGGGGGAGCCTCTAAGGTAAAAAGGAAGGTAACTTTTATTGAGTCTACCCCTTTAAATTATGGTAAAAAGCATGATAGTTCTAACTTATATCATTTTAATGCTATTTACCATGAAAATAGGAAGCATGATAGCGTTAAGGAAAAACATATAGCTTTTCATGCTAAAACCACCACACCTAGAGCTAGGAATGTAGGTAAAAGTCTAGGCAAAAACTCTAAGGATTTTAGCTACAAGCCTAAAAATAAAAATGCTCATAAATTTAATGGAAAACCAAAGACTAAGGACTTAGTGATAGAAAATCAAGTCTTGAGGTCAAGGCTTGATAAAATGGAAAAGACCCTAAAAAGGATGGAAAATATCCTAAAAGGGCAAAATGAGCATAGCCTAGGTCTAGGGGTACAAAAGTCATCCAATGGCCATAGAGGTTTGGGATACAAATCCAAAGCCAAAAAGGATGTGCTTAGTTATCATAGGGTTCCATATAGTTATGGAACAAGCCCTAAGTCTAGTGGGCAAGCCAAAAATACAAGGGAAGATATCCCTAGAAGTATCTTTGCAACCAAAGTGACTAAGACTTCTAAGAAGTCTAAGAAAGTCACTAACAAGGTCACAAGGGAAGCAATCCCTAGAGTTGACCTAGAAAATGTGACCAAGGCTTCTAAGAAGTCCAACAAGGTCACTAGGAAGGTATCTAGGGAAGTTATCCCTAGTGAGTACCTAGAGCATCCAAGGAGCACCAATAGGTGTTGGGTTCCTAGGAGCATCTTCTCTACCCCATAGATGGGTTAGAGAGTGTCAACTCCGATTAAAAGGGTAGTTAACCCAACTTTGAGGAAATTGACATTCAAGGAGCATTTTCAAGGTTTTTGTTAACCTTTGAAAATGAAATGGAATTATTATTTACTCCTTGAAAGAGTAAAATGTGCCTAATGGTGGAAAATTTGATTTTATCTTAAAATGGCATAAATTGGGAAAATCTAGAGAAATACCAAGTTGGGATTTTGGTATTCTCTTAGAAATTTAAGGTAATCCGGGCCTTGATTTATGTGATTACTCTTGAGGAAAAATGGAATATGCCAACATTTGAGGATATGCTTAATTTTTAAGTGGCATAAACAAATCAAGAGAAATAGAAATGTCAATTTAGGTTTTGGCATTTCTTTGAAGCATTTAGGGCAATCTAGGTTTAACGTTTTAAGTTAAAACAAGTGGTATATTTTGAGTTAGCTAAGTGGTTAAGGATACTTAGAAAGGTAATCTAGGTATATTTTATTTATGTTAAACCTTGCCATGATTGTTTGCCCATTATATGCCATGGCATCATGTTTTATTTTTTTTATATTTTATTATGAAAAATCCAAAAATACCATGTCATGACATTCATACATCATGTAGTTATAAGAATCTTTCTTTTGAAAGCTATTTCATTTTGATGTATGCCATAACATTATCATGCATTGTGTTTAATTCCTTAAAAGCAAGGACAAATGGCATTTATCAACAAGTGTTTTCAACAAGTGTTGTCAACAAGTGGTATTAACAAGTAACATCCTAAGTGGATGTTCAATATCCACAAAATGCCTAGATAGATATGCATGATCCCTAGATTAGGGCAAAACCAAAATTTACATCTCACAAAGACCTATAAGATGACTTGTATGTGTTTTGTGCACAATAGATACAAGTGAGATGTTAGGATGATGAACAAAACTCAACATGATGATTTAGTGTATTTCTTTGAGTTTTAAGTTCATCAAAACACATAGTTATGTGTTTTCCTATCATTGGGAAAGCTAATGTACAAGTCATGTGCATTAAGTCCAAGGAACATGGTGGGATATTGGTTGTGAAAATGTTTTTAAAATGATTTTGGAAAACCTTGGTGAAGGTTATCTTTTGATAGTAATCACCATTGAATAGTTAGACACAAACTTGAAGAAAACACTAAAGTTTTTGCAAGTTCTCAAGTTTGTGTCAATCCTTAAAAATATGATGTATTTTTATAGAAAACTATTTTTCCATGATAAATTATACCCTAAATAATGTCTACACAAATTTTTACGATTTTTGGAATTTTGTAGAATTTTCTAGGGGTTTCTGAAATTGGCTGAAATTGAATTTCAGCAATTTCAGGCCTCCAATCGATCAGTGGATCGATTGGAGTGCCTCAATCGATCAGCCGATCGATTGAGAGCAGAAGTTCCTGGATCGATCCACCGATCGATCAAGAAAACCTGAATCGATCAGTGGATCGATTCAGCAGAGTTCAATCGATCGGAACCCAACTCCAATCGATTGAAGATGCTGATTTTGGCTGGGAAAGCTTATTTTCAACATTTTGAACCTATTTTAGTCTAGGTAACCATTCCAAACCCCTGAAAATACATTTGTATACATAAAAAGGGTGTTTTCGTGTGGAAAACAAGGATGGATTGGTTAAGGAAGGCTAAGTTGAAGTTTAGGTTGAGGTTTGTTTCAAATTTTGAATATTTGAACCTCAAAACTTCTAAAATTGGGTTTCCTAAAGTTTTAGGGATTCCGAGTCATTGTTGGTGCAATGACAGAAGTTACCACCATGTCTTTAGGGGGAGGGACTCTTTAAAGACATGAAAATTATTTTTCATGAACCTTAAAGGTGGTTAACCTTCCGTTAAGAACATGCTCAAGGTTGAGCGTTTGAACCTTAATGGGGAGTGGATATCCTCATTGTTCAAGTGGTTTCAAGTGGATAATGCTCAAGGATGGGCATTTGCCTACATTGGGGGAGAATGTAGGGTTAAGGATAATGAAGGGTATGGGACCTTCATTATCGTGTTGATCACAACGAGTGAAGTTGTGAACAATGATGAGCAACTCTTCAGGGGGAGAGTTTTCAACAAGTGAATTTGTTGATGTGTGCCCAAAAATGGGGCATGGTTTGATGTGTGCCAATAGGGGGAGAATGAAAGGGAGTAAGTTAGACTTTCATTACCTAGAGGGAGTTTGCCCTCTTAGGGGGAGAATGAAGGGCTTAACTTATGTATTCATTACCTAGTGGCATGAAGAAGGTTTAGGCTATGGGATTAGCCTAACTTACACGTGGTATTGTAAGTGATAATGTTGGTATTGTCAAACATCAAAAAGGGGGAGATTGTTGGTGCAACATCTCTCAGGTCAAGGTTGACCTGGTTGACCAAGCTTGGTCTTGGTTTGGGTTTCGATGTTTGACAATGCAAGGTTGAATGAAGAAGAGTCAAGTAGGTCAAGGATGACCGGATACTTGACTGGGAAGTCCTAGTGAGTAAAGCTAGGCAGGAGGAAAATCCTGGTGAGTGAAGCCAGGTGAAAGACCTAGTGAGTGAAGCTAGGCAATTGGGAAGTCCTAGTGAGTGAAGCTAGGCAGAAAGAAAATCCTGGTGAGTGAAGCCAGGTGAAAGACCTAGTGAGTGAAGCTAGGCAATTGGGAAGTCCTAGTGAGTGAAGCTAGGCAGAAGGAAAATCCTGGTAAGTGAAGCCAGGTGAAAGACCTAGTGAGTGAAGCTAGGCAATTGGAAAAGTCCTGGTGAGTGAAGACAGGCAAGAGAAATTCAGATGGGTCAAGGTTGACCAGACATCTGGTGAGAGTCTAAGTAGGTCAAAGGAGTGACCGGATACTTGGCACAAAGAGAAAAGTCCAAGTGGGTCAAAGGGATTGACCAGACACTTGGTGGGAAGTCCAAGTAGGTCAAAGGAGTGACCGGATACTTAGCACAAAGAGAAAAGTCCAAGTGGGTCAAAGGGATTGACCGGACACTTGGTGGGAAGTCCTAGCAGGTCAAAGGAGTGACCAGATGCTAGGCATGATGTACCAATAGGTCAAGGTTGACCGGATGTTGGTTTGAGAGGCTTAGGACTTGGTTTTGGGCAAAAACCAAGAGCTGGATCGATCAATGGATCGATCCAGGAGCTGGATCGATCCAGGCATTTCCCAGCGAACAGAGAGCCTCTGGATCGATCTGTGGATCGATCCAGAGGTCCCAATCGATCAGCCAATCGATTGGGACGCTGCTGGTTCGCGCGATAAGCGCTGGATCGATCCGTGGATCGATCCAGGCGTTTCTCCAGAGCACGGAGGCACTCTGGATCGATCCGTGGATCGATCCAAAGCCTCCCCGATCGATTGGGAGTTTTCGAATCGATCGGGATCCGACCGTTGCGTCGTATTTGAGCTGCAGGCGTGCGATGGCTGCGGCATCTTTTTCACCGATTCATTTCAGATCTTAACCAGCTCCTTCACAGCTCTTCTCAAGCTCGAGATCGCCAGTTCTTGAAGGTTCTTGGAGGCTCTTCCAAGTCAAGAGGCGGATCAAAGCAAGAAGAAGAAACTAGGGTTACGGTTTGTGCACTCATTGTAAGCTTGTAAGCTTGTATTTCTTTACTATCCTTTCTTCTTCTTGTATTGAGTCTTGTAGGGCTTCTCCGCCTTTGGTAGTTACCATAAAGGAGAGTTTTATTAGTGGAGGGTGTGTGTGTTGGTGTGGATCCTTGGACTAGTCACCTCTTATGAGGTGGATACCAAGTAAACCAACCGTGTTAGCGTTGTGTGATTTGTTTCTGTATTTTCCGCTGCACATCTTTGAAGAAACAAGCAACGCCGAACGCCGGGCACGCGACGAGCTATTCACCCCCCCCCCCTCTAGCTAGTTTTGCTCCTAACAATAACTTGACCCCATAGCTAGGTCAGGGCTTCGACTCCTTGAAAGGGAGAGGGAAGAAGAAGGAGTTAGGGTAGGGGAGGGAGAAACACAAATTACAGCAAAAACACGAATGAAGAAAAAAACTCATTTTTTTTGGATGGACTCCTTCGCTCCTCTCTTCAAGAACGAGAGGGAAGAAGCGACTCGCCTCACTGGGAGAAAGAGAAAGGAGAACACGAGGCTGTGACCGAAGAAGTTAGGCACAAAGGGGACGGGCTTCGCTCCTCTCTTCGAGAACGGGAGGGAAGAAGCGACTCGAGAGCTTAACTGAGGAGGTTCGTGAAAGAGGAAGGAGGAGAGTTAGGTATGGGTGGAGAATCGTGAAGGAGTTACATGAAAGAAGGAGGAGGAGGAGATGTAGGGCACGGGAGGAGAATCGCGAAAGAGGAAGAAGGAGGAGGCAAAGAGTTAGGGCACGGGTCACGAAAGAGGAAGCCAAGTTCGTGATTTTTGGTGTGAGTTGGACTGAGGTGGACTTGGCCACGCAATATGCCAACTCAGTCGTGAAGAGTTTTCACTAAGGAGCTTCACGGTGATAATCATTACTCAAATAAATAATTGTGCATGTTTTATGTTTAGGAATATTAATTGTACTTGTAAAATGTAATTTGTATGTTTATTATTAATATTTATTGCTAAAATTGTTTCTTCTATTGCTTGAATAAAATATCTTTCAGTATTAAAATTTTTAAAATTTTTATTCGATTAAATTTTTTATTGAAAAATCATAATTTAAATTTTAAAAAATCTTTGAATATGTATTTTGACAAACCTGATTTTTTTTTGAAGAAATACCATTATATTTTGAATAAAGAGAAAAATCAACTTGATTTTTAGTTAAATAAAACTATTTTTAAGATATTCATTTTCAAAAAGAATCATTTCTATTTAAAATATTTTTCGTACCATCTTTCTATTTGAAATTCTTAGCCAAATTTTTTATAGTGATAAAATCATCAAATTTCTTTGAAAATATTTTTTAGGTCATTTACCGAAAAATTTATTTTTAAAACTACAAATAATCAAAAACTGATTTTTGAAAATTTTTAATTTTTTTAGTTATGCATTCTGCTCTCAATACTTGAAAAAATTTTAAAGGATTTATTTTAATAAAAAAAAATAAATTTAACTTGTGAAACTTATGTTTATGTGCAAAATAATTTATTTTGCGCTAAAACACTTATAATTTTTTGTGAAAAGTTTTTTGCATACTCAAATAATTCTGTTGAACTTTAAGAAAAAATTTAAAATTAAAATTTAAAATGTAATTATTAAATCATGAAAATTCAAATTTTTAGACAAATATTTTGTAATTTTTTTTACTTTGAATTCTACTTCCTTAACCCTCAAAAGAATTTTCAATTTTTTACCTAACTTTATTTTTCTCTCTCTGACTTTATTTTTATTGTGATCAAATGGGGAGAATGAAATATGAGAGCTTAAGTCTAGGAAAAGATTATATTTGTAATTTTCTAGTTTGTAAAATTTTAGTTTTAACTATTATTTTATTAATTCTATGTTTTTACTCTAACTCTAACTTAGATTGATGCACATCGAAAAGGAGGAGATTGTTAGTATCCCGAGATAGTTTTGATGTGGTCAACTGAGTTAAGTTAGGTCCTGTGTATATTTGATGTCTTATGTCTAAATGTGTAGGAACTTAGGAGTACAAGAAGTTGAACGAAAGACGTAGCTAACGAGAAAGACGACACAGAAGAGAGTCGACGGACTTAGCGCATCCGAGGGACGAGGTGCGGCTGAAGAGTACGCTGGCGAACGAGAAGGAAGCGCGCGTCATTTCCGAGGGACAAGAAGCCGGAGCAGAAGCTTGCTTAAGGAAAAGACTAGAAAATGGGTTTGGATGAGCCCTATTCCGGATGATCGAAATCACCTATGCGAACAAAGTCGGATTGGAGGAGAACCGGACAGTCAACAAGATGTTGATTGTCGGGCGCTTGTACCAAGTCTAGACGCTTGGATGCTCTTGGCGTCCGGACCCGCTAGGCAAGCCCAGGGGCGCCTTGATGCCCACCTCGTAAAGCAAGGGCGTCCGGGCGCCCGGACCAGAATGAATTTATCTTGATCGAGCCGTTGTGATATGGATAAAGTTTTATCCACACCTAGGCGCCCGGAGCTGCCACGTCAGCAAATGGTCATATTCAACCAGCAAACTATTATTGTGCTTCCAACGTTTGTAAGAGGTTTCCCCGCCTACGACGAAAGGAGAATATGATTAGTGCTTTCAACGTCTTGGGTTAACAACCTCCCTGGTTGTAACCAAGTAAAATTGATAGCCTCTATTATTTATTTATTTTAGTTTATTTTAATAAAGTGATTGTTTTAATCAAGCTATTAGATCGAGAAAGGTTTGGTTTTACTTTTTAGGGTAATTCACGCCCTCTTGCTGATCGTACTGTCCTAATAATTGGTATCAGAGCCAGCTCATTTCAGAAGGATTAACCAGGCATGGTGCCCGGTCGGCAAGATCAGTTACTGCTTATCTTTCTTTGTGGTCGGAGAGCAAGTTTACTCGGCCGGAGAAAGCTCGACTTATTTGTCTCTTAAGCTAGCTAGTAACATCTGTTCGGTAGTACCTGATCCGTTCGGTTGTGATCGGTCCACTTAATGGACTTAGATATCCTGCTTGACTTTATTTTTCACATCATCTGATTTTTTTTACTTTGATCTATCTTTAATAGGACCTCTCATCGTTATCGGATCCTTATAAAACGATGACTACTTCCGTGTAAATTTATCATGTTCATGTACTTAGCAAAATGATTCCGGATTTAAATTTAGAATCAATTTGTTAAAAAAATCAAAATAGAATTTGAGGATAATTGTCTTATAAATTATTTTATAGCATCATTTTATAGGGGTTGGTGGATCACTCTGTTGATGTAAAAATAAATAAATGAAAAAAGAATTCTGATTTCGAGAAAAGTTGAGTTAAGTCAACATAAACGCAAACCAACAACGTTAGGCACGGAATTGAAGAGCACCAAGTATTCCGGGTCCACACGGCTTACACTCTTTCCTCTTACTAGCGTCGACTTCGCGTCACCCTATATAGATAGCATAGCATAACAACATTAGCGTCGACTTAGAAGTCAACCGCCGGTAAACAAGTTTTATATTCTGGTGTAGTCGCCGGACCCATATATATATCCTCCTCCTCCTCCTCAATTGACAACTTAGTAAACTCGATCCCATGGCGACTACATTAAAGTACTACTATTGCCGCCGTTGTAATTCCTTCTTTCAGATCGCCTCCTTTCTACTGTTTTGCTTCTTGCTCTTATTCAGCAGATCGATATCCAACATCCCTCCGCCGCGGGTGCCGCTGAGACCATCAGGCTGCATCAACCCACGGAATACTTGCCATCCAAGGTCTCCAGTCCATGATCCAAAACCGCCACCCCCATAGGTGCAGTATCCCTGTCAACGCAACTGTGACAACGTCTATCATCAATAAATATATATATATATATATATATATATGGACACGAGTTGTATATCTTACTTTTGCTATATCAGTAGATATATATTTAGATCTCTATATATCTTAAATATTTAGATCTCTTTACTTTGGATATATCTCCTTAACAATTTATTTCCCAGCTGCATGTTTGCATGTGTATTAATTTTCTGGCTAGCTACTGGAAGGAGGACAGCTCTCCAAGTAGCTAGGAGAAGAGTGAGAGGAGATATATAGAGATCAAACATATATATATAATAAACATTAATTGGGATGATATATAGTTTGTAATTGATTTTAGCTGCGGCTTATATTTTCTATGATATCAATGTAATTCTTAAGCATTCCTCTGTACTGCATATTTGTAATTGGTATAATTAATGAAAAAGATCCAATGTTAGGAAAATAGATTATTTTCTTTCTCTTTTCTTCTATCTCCAACATCAACTACATATCGAGCATCACTTTGGATCCATAAATATATATATGTTAAAATTCTTCCCAGCCACCGATCTCCAGAAATTAATCTTTGAATTGTGTTCTTTTTTCTTTTTTCTTTGTACAGTTAGATGGGGATCTAAGTCAATCAATATGCATGCGAGTTAAGCAGAAATAATCGAGCAATCGACAAAAATCAATACGCCAAATTGGAAAAACGTTTTGCTGAGTTTCGATCGGTCAAAAACTTTCACTTAAAAATAATAATAATAATTATCAACTACTCACCTAGAAGAAATAAATTTAAACAAAAATTGCATTATTAAATCAGTAGAAAAATAATGACAATAATTATTCCCTACGGACTATTTAATCTAATCTTCTGCAACTTATTATTTTGAAAAGAAATATTAAAAATAGAAAATAAACGGAAAAAATTATAGCAAAAAATCTTTAAAAAATTAAAGATACTAAAAATTTTAAATATTCTAAACTGACTCAAAATATTAAATACAATAATAAACTTAATTCTAAAATAATAACAAAAATTATTCGGATCTTTCTACATTAGTCGTTCCAGGTTGAAAAAAAACTCATCCTTGAGTAGACATAACCATGGTTCGGAACAGACGGTTCGACAGTTCTGAATCGCTGATTCGATGGTTCCAGGCAGGTCAACCCTTAACCTTAACCGTCCAAGACGATTACGGTTCACAGTTCGGAACCGCCAATTCACTGTTCGCTAGAGTTCAAGATTATTATGTTAAAAAAAATAAAAATTAAAATTATTGCAAAAAAAGATTTACACTTATTTAAGTCTCACGTAGTTCTTTTATATATATATATACAAGATTGATATGCTGCGCGCCTGCCCAGTGCGCGACTGTGCGCGACTTGCCTTCCTGAACCTCCTGATCGGTCTCTGGACCGATCAGGGAACCTCCTGATCGGTCCAGAGAACGATTAGGGAACCGATCATTTTCTGATCGGTCTGTACCCTGATCGGACTGGTGACCGATCAGGAAGGCAAGTCGCGCACAGTCGCGCACTTTACAGGCGCGCAGCATATCAATCCTCTCTCTCTCTATATATATATATAAACACTTTTTTTCTAAAATCATATTTTTCTCACCCTCACGTTTCTGATCGTCGAAGCCGTCTCCGAACTTCAAAGCCCTAGCCTAGCTCTCTCGACTCTCACCCTCGTGGCGATTCTCCTCAGTCGCCATCCTCACTGACCCCGGCATCTCTAGCGCCTTTAACCTCACCATCGAGAGGACTACCCATATCGCTAGGGCCTGCGGCGTCGACAACTTCAACAGCTACTGCTTCGGTCAATAATCGCTTTTATCAATTAGGGCAACTGCAACTAGATCTTGATTCTTTGCCTAGTTAATTAGGGTTTTGTTGTTTATGTGATTGGGCAATCAATTAGGTTACTGATTACAATTACTTCTTTGATGGTTGAACAAGCAAGTTCATCGTCACCCCACTCACTTCCTCCTCCTCCTCCCCCTCCTTCAGGTACTTGGATTTTACCAAAATTTTTACTTTTGCTTTTCAATTCGAATCAAAATTGTTCTCATTATTACAAGCAAATGATTTCTACTTCTTCTTCTTCGGTACTTATATTTTCCTAAAATTTCTACTTTTTTAAAGTCGAATAGAAATTGTTCTTATTATCGCAAGCAGATGACTTTTTCTTCTTATTCTTATTGCTACAAATTAAAATATTGTAGTTGGTCAAACTCAGTAGACTCCTGATTAAGAACAACAAGCAGATGACAATAATTTGTTAAACGGAAGAAGTTGGAATTCTATCTTTGAACTTAGTCAAGCTCGTAGAACTGAAATTATGGTCAAACACATCTCTTTAGTTGATCAAAGTATCTGGAAGTCAAGTCAACAGCTTGACATGGTTGAAATATGTGTAATATGTAGAATTCGGGATACCAATATACACAAGAAAACAATGTGCATGGAGAGAATAGCATGACCAAATTTTTTGGTTTGTACAAAAAAAAATCTTAAAATTTATTTTTGAGAAGCAAAAGTTCAAAAAAAAAATCAACTAATTTGCAACGATAACAAAACAAACACACAAAAAAGGATACGCCACATGGAAATACTCTTCTCTAGACTCATAAGAACATTTCTCTAGACTCCCTCGAAACGACGTAGCTCCCTGCAATGAAACTCCCTGCAACATCGAGTACATTTCTTGCTAATCTGAAAAACCCTCATGTTGCACTTGCTTAAGTACATTTTCTGTTATAGTGTTTAGTATTATGGACTGGACTCTATGATTGGTTAATTTAGTTGCATATGTATTTTGCATATTCTTGAATCCTGCGCATAACTTAATTCTTTTTCATTTTATATACTTTCCTTATTTCCTAATGCTAGGGAAAATATATAGGGTTCCTTGGTTTTGGTTGTAATCCAGAATATCATTTGGAGGAAATGAAGATTATTTGATCTATGTGTAAATTGATTTTACTAGAATAGATTAAAAGTGTCCTATAATTTTCTTAGATCTGATTCTATTTCTCTCTAGAGAAATGTGTAATTTAGTGATTTGTCTATTCTCACTTACTACGAGTCACTTAGGAGATTGGTAGCACTTATCTAGCAAGTATCTATTGATCTTTTTTTCATCTTATGAGTTTTTTTTTGTGTGAGATACCAGAACTTTCTTATTGGTTTACTCTAAAAAATAGATTAACTAAGTTTTCATATCATTTAGCTAGTTAGATTAATGTACTTGTGTCTTTAATTGCATGAATAATGTCCCAACACCTAAACAATTAAATTGTTATATTTTTTATAAACTTACAGGATATCCATGTAAGGTCGAAGAAAAATTTTTCATATAGGGTTTTATTGTTCTTTGTTTATTGCTTATTATTCATAATTATCTATCATCATGAAACAACTCTCTGGATATCAAAAAAGATTTAAAAAAAAAAGAAGAGGAGATAACTCAAAGCTTAAGAAGTTCATTGAATAAATATTTTAGTAAAGAATCACATAGCACAACAGAAAACTTAGTTCAAATTTTAAGTAATGAATCAAATGCAAATGAAGATTTTACTAAAAACAATAATGATAAAAATGAAGAATTTATGAGAAATAAAAGTGACGAGAATGAGAAATTTGTAGAAAAAGAGAACGAAGAGACTACATATCTTAATGATTTGAATGAAACTAAAATTTGCAAAACTAAAGATATTGAAAATTGTTGTGATGATGAGTGTATAACGAATATCAATGTTTGACAACTAGATATGATATGAACATATTTGATCCAAGAGTTTGAGATAATCTTGATACAAAAATGAGAGATTTACTTGTGGAAAGAGATCCTAAAAGAGAAGTTATTCTCAAGTTTCCTTTAGATAAAGAATCTCAACACTTTTCTCATACTTACTATGTTCAAATGTTACCAAATGGTGAGACTCATGATCGAAAATGGTTAGTGTACTCCTAGGAGTTGAACAAAATATTTTGTATTTGTTGTAAGCTGTTTAAAGTATAATACACACCAAAAGTAATTTAGCAAGAGTAGTTAATGATTGGAAATATTTATGTGACAAACTTAAATAACATGAAAATAGTGTTGAACACCTCACTAATCTGAGAGATTTTGTTGAACTACAAATGAGATTAAAGAAAACATTGACAATTGATAAGGAAATACAAAAACAAATTAAAAAGACACAAAACATTGGAAACATGTTATGCTGAGAATAGTTGCTATTGTCAAATGTCTTGCTATACATATTTGACATTTCGTAATAAACATGATAAAATTTATGAAGATGGTAATGCTAATTGATGCGGTGATAAAAAAGGGCCCCACCAAAGAAGGGTAAAAGGAAAAGGGGGGGGGGGGGTATGCTAATGTAGAGGTCAAGGTCAAAAGGGGTCAAAGGCCCTGGGCGGCCGACCGGACCGGACGAGCGGGAGCCCTGGTCGGCTAGGAGAGGGTGTTGAATGGCCACTCTCTAGTAGCTGCAACTGGAGTTAAGAGGTAAGCGGTAAGCAATGAGCTTCCAGTTCTTGCCGATTGGGCTTTGTGACCAGTCGAGCGAAGGTAACCACTGACAGTTGGGAAGTGTAGAAGGGGACAAGCCAGTAGCTCCAAGCGGCACAGCCGAACAGGAACAACCCGTCCGAGTGGGGTCCGGTTGACCAATAGTGGGGCATACCTAAATATCTCCCCGTACTCTTTTGGATGTTTGTGTCGTCGGCAACAGAGTATCTCTAACATGTAAATCGTATTTTAGAAGATTCTAACCCGTCAGGTTAAGGATTTACATGCCTAGTTATGGAAATGTGTCAGTGATACTTTTTGACTTATCTTTTCGTAGGGCACTTTGGAAAACATATATATGCCTTGAGATGTGTGCACAAATACTATAGTGACGTTTTAAAAGGAGATTCTTATCTACATGCAGAGGTATGTGTAACTTTGTTATTTCACACGCTTTAGCTACAGTTTTCTACTACTCTTCATTCGTGTAGATCACTGATTTGAGCTTCAGAGGACCAACGCCGGGAATCCCTTCCCGGCTTGGCACTAACGTTCTTTGCACTGCAGGATCACGTGGAGTCTTCACCCCCTCAACCTTCTAACCACATCCCTAGCTTGTCGTTTTCCTCGCTTTCAGACAGGATCATATTTGATGTCGTCTGTGGGAATCCTACCTGAATCTGAAAGTCAAAGATGGAGGATACTGGATGACTTACTACTGTAATGGTAATGCAAGAAGACTTGGAGATACTGATATAAACCTGAGCCGTGAAGATATTGGAGCAGCAGCAAATGGCAGCCACATCCCCAGTTTTGTATATTTGGTTCCATGAAAATCATCCTTCAAATGTATATGAACTTACTTGAACGCAATTTCGAGGCTTTGTTTGAAACTTTGTTGCCATGGAAATTTACTGGCCACTACATAACACCATCGGTTGCTCCTTTTAACAAATCACTCCTTCATGCTTAATTTTTATCTCCGGGTTGAAATAACATGTCACGATGAACCAGTGCTCCCCACAATGTATGTCCTTGCACAATGTAGTCGAACTGTTGCTGCGAGGGACACCACCATTGTAGAGGCTACCAATAGTTATCGACGCCTCGCCCAAAGAGTTTGTGGTAATGCTTTGCTATAGACGACACCAAGGTACAAATGACAATAATGGAAAATAATCTCGAATTAATTTCAATCAATTGAGAATTATTATATTTAGCATCATAATTAAAATTAAGATTGACATGAATCAAATAACAAAAGTAATACTTCCAAATCTATTTTATTCATTACTATGCTTATAATTATATGTCATAGTTAATTTTTTCATTGTTATTTAGACAACTTGCATAAATAAGCTTATTGGCTTTAATAGATAATAGATCAAAGAATTAATTCTCTATTCTATTTCTTTTCTTATCTATTATTCTTAACATGGTATCAGAGTTATTTTCTCTTCCTCCCAATTTTTCTTACAGTAACTATAGGAGTTTCTACATGCTGATTTGATATCATCATCTATAGTGCGACAATCTCGGCAACTTCGACGATAGCAACAACAGCTTCGGCAACAATGACCTTCATCTCCTTTCATAAATAACTCTTTTTCGTCGACGGTAACAACTTCGGCAACGTCAATCATAACAAGGCAAAGTTATTATTTATTTGTTTTGTTTATTTGTTCGTTTGTTTTTTTCCCTTCATTCCCGTTCTGTAAAAAAAAAAAAGAAAAACAAGCAAAAAAGAGTGAAAAAATGTCTTCTTTAGATTCTAGTGAGATCTTTGCATCATCACAAAATATCTCTTTCCCTTTGCATATAGTTCCTTCTTTTTTTGTTAAACTTGACCATGATAACTATTTACTATATAAATTGTAATTTCTTCTATTACTTTGTGTTCATGACTTACTTGGTCATGTTGATGATACTCCATCCCTACCTCGAAAAGATGATCCATCCTATGCTATTTGGTTTAAGAAAAATCAGTTAGTTTTGACTTTGTTAATCTCATCAATTACAGAGTCTATACTTCCCATGCTCGTTGGTCTCAACACCTCTCGTCAAGTTTAGGAAGCTCTTGATCATTCTTTTGCATCCCACTCCCAAGCACGAGCTCTCCAACTTTGTCTACAATTACAGTTTGTGCAACGAGGAGATGCCTCTGGTCAATGACTATATGTAATCAGTCAAGACCATTGCCAACAACCTAGCTACAATTGGGCATCTGGTCTTTGATTCAGAACAATTAATGCATGTTCTTGCAAGTTTGGGTCCTCAATATGATAGCTTTGTTCCCAGTATGACGACTCGCATGGATCAAGTGTCACTCGAAACTCTTCATAGTATGCTATCTTATCATGAATGGTTTTTACAAATACAATCTCAAATGATGTCAGATTCTCTGTCTTTATCGGCACACATGATTATTAAAGCCCCACAACCTGATCAACATAATTAGCCTCCCCCAAACATGGTCATCAAAATGAGATTGGAGGTTTCAGAGGCTGAGTTCGAGGTCAAGGTTAAGGTCAAGGATGCTGTCAGATGTGCTTCAACTATGATTATTATGCTTAAAATTATTTTAAAAGATATGATTCAAATTTTTGAGGAGAACCTGTATCATCAAATCGACCCCCTCCATCGTCTTGGCAATCTATTACTCAATCATCTTATTATGGAGCATTCTCACTCTCCATCCCTCCAAATGCAACGTCATTAATTTATGAAACCTAAGGCTGGTATCCAGATTCTGGAGCGACTCATCATATTACACCGGAGTATGATATTCTTACAAAAATTTCGCCTTATCATGGACCTGACATGGTACAAATAGGAAATCGTTTAGGTTTACAAATTGCTCACATTGGAAACACATCCTTTCATTCATGTGGTCATACTTTTTGCATGCGCAACACTCTTTATGTTCCTTCTATCACTAAAAGTTTACTTTCCATATGTCAATTTGCTCTTGATAATAATGTATTTTTTAAATTTCATCCTCATTATTGTCTTGTGAAAGATCTACGACAGAAACTATTCTACTCTAAGGGGACACTAAAAATGATCTTTAGCATTTTCATCACACCTCTCTCAAAACTTTTGTTGGAGAACGCACAGACAAATTCTCTTGGCATGCACGTCTTAGTCATCTGTCTCTACGTCTTGTTCAGAATATTATTAATTATTTTAGTCTATCAACTTCTTTAGTGTCATCATCTCATTTATGTGAAACTTGTATGAAAGCAAAATCTGATAAACTACCTTTTGCATCCTCTACTTGCAACTCTAGTTTTCCTTTAGAAATTATTCACTCTATTGTATGAGGTCTTGCTCCTATTCTTTTTAATTAGGGTTTTCTTTACTATGTTATTTTTATGTTCACTTAGATTTTTCCTATGAAAAGAAAATCTGATGTCTTTATATGTTTGTCATTTTCAAAAGCATGTTGAGTGCTATTTTGATCGTAAAATACTCTCACTTTATTTTGATTGGAGTGGAGAGTATCAAGTGTTTTATTGTCATCTTACTTCCTCTGGCATCCTCCATCAAGTCTCTTGTCCCCACACTCTTGAACAAAATGGATCTATTACTATTTATAGTTATTAGCTTTAATTGGCTGATACGACAATTAGATGCTTCCAATGCTTTTCTTCATAGATACCTTGAAGAAACCGTTTTTATGGATCACCCACCTAGATTCATCCACCCGTAACTTCCAACACATATGTATCAACTTTAGAAATCTATATATAGTCTTCGGTAAGCACCTCGTGTTGGACCGTGAAGAATCGATAGAGCGGGGGGTGAATATCGATAACAAAAAACGTAGAAGAGAGTTAAGCGCAGTGGAAAATATAAGCAAAAAGAAACAAGGCTAACACATGTTCTTCTTACTTGGTTCGGAGCCTGTGTCGACTCCTACTTCAAGGCCCGCACTCATCGAGTGCTTTCGTTGGGCACTTCACTAGAAATTTGAATGTGGATTACAAATTAAGTACAAGATTGCTAATAAAAAAAAGTACCGACAATAAAAAGAATTAGAACAGAAAAGGAAAGCTTGTTGGAGATCACAGCATCGCAGGAACACAAGGAAGCAGATTGTCAGTTCTGAGTTGTTTTTTGAGCTCCACCCCTGACCCTTCTTTTATATGACGCTCGGGGCGCCTGGAACCTTCAGGGCGCCTCGACCATGACGTAGCAAACCCAACCAATGAGCTCCACGTGTCGACGTCGCATCAGGGGATAGACTTTGCCTCCGGGCGCCTAGGCCTACCTTTCTCCAGAAACTTCTTCTCCTGCAAAATAAGGTTAGTGTGAGGCAAATATATAATGTATATCCTGCAAATCAAAGTATTAGCACAGTTTATAATTTAACAGAAAAGAGTATGACTTAGATTCTGTTTTTCTGAGACCGGAATCTAGTCACGATCTCGACTTAGAATTCTGAAATGGTTCTAAGTCGGATTGGCGCTTAAGTTCCCTTCCCGGGAACACGTCCTCACAGTCACTTCCTTCCAGTGACCTACCTTTACTTACCTGCCAGACGTCTGGTCAACCCTTCGACCGGTCTGGACTTCGTGCCAAATGTCCGGTCAGCCCGTCGACCTAGCTGGACTTCGTGCCAAATGTCCGGTTAGCCCTTCGACCCATTTAGACTTTGTGCCAGCTATCAGGTCGGCCCGTCAACCTAGCTGGGCTTTGTGCCAGACATCCGGTCAACCCGTCAACCTGTTTGGACTTCGCCTGCACACTCGTTCAGAGTGTTAAACAACGACAAACCTAACTTAACCTAATTTTTCATTCATCAAAACCTGAGTTAGACCATTAGTGCTAACCGCACCAACAATCTCCCCCTTTTTGATGGAATGACAACCTGGTTAAGTTAGTGAAAAAATATGCAAGTAAAAAACAAGCATTTATGGGATTTTTTAAGTTAGATTTTAAATTTAATATTTTTGTTGCACTAACTTAACCACCTATCCCTCCCCCTTTGGCATTCATCAAGCGTGAATATAGAAATGCAAATAAAAGAATACAACCAATGTAAACATTTGCACGAAATAAGGTTAAGTTGACTTGGGGGAGTTTAAATTTTTAAAACATAGTCAATTTAACTTTTATTTCTTAACTTTTGTAAAATGACTAAGTTTTGAAAGATAGCTAATTTAGTAACATAACTTAGTATTGATTAATTTTCAAAAGATAATTTTTGCAATATAAAAACTAATTTTTCAAGTACAAGTTTAAAGTCAAGTTTTAAATTTTCAAAATATGTTTCAACTTTGAAACACTTTTTAAACATAAGTTTGCAAAACCGAAATTTCAAAACTAAGTTTGAAAAATCTACTTTTCAAAACTAATTAAAATTTATTTTTCAAATCTAAGTTTGCAAGAGATTCTATTTTCAAAACCTTAGTTTGTAAAATTCAATTTAACAACTTAGTTTTATAAAAGCTAGTTTTCAAAAAAATAGATTTTATGAAATTAGATTTCCAAAGATCAGATTTTTTTTAAATTTTTTAAGGAAAGACATTACTTTTAAAGCGGAGAAAATAGTTTTGGTACTAAGTATGAAAATAAGTTGATTTAATCCTCCCCTGAACCTGATATTCAAAATCTGTCTAACCAGTTAGTTACTTACTAACTATTCAAAGGATAGCAACTTTCACTTGGTTAGTCAAGTTAAGTCTAAGTATCAGTTAGTGTTTGACTATATTGAATGACTTAATTTGATTAATATCTGTTTGGTATTTAACGCCCAAACGTATGTCGATGAACTATAATAAGCATCTTAAGTCCAGGCAATCTGCCTATGCATCTCACCCTTTTCTATGTTTGATAATCACAAATAAGGGAATCCTAGGGTGTTGGTGAGATGCTCAAATACTAATCTTAGGGGAATATGATTTCTAAGGAATTAACCTAGTCTAAGGCTAAAACCTTTTTAAAATCTAAAAATAGGAAAATTTGAAAATATAAAAGTATTTTGCCTTAAGATTTGAAAATAACCATTTTTGAAAAAAAAATTTAAATTTTGAAAATTCTAGGCTATTAAACACATCTCTAATTTTTTACGTAGATTGCTAAATTCACTTTCAGGGACTGGTTTTGTGAATATGTCAGCTAAATTTGACTTGAACTCAATGTATTTGAGTTCAATGTCACCTTTAGTAACATGATCCCTGATAAAGTGATGCCTAATTTCAATGTGTTTAGTTCTGGAGTGATGCACTGGATTTTTTGTTAGGTTAATTGAACTAATATTATCAATTAAGACTTTTACATTTGTAAGGTTTAAGTTAAAATCTTTAAGGGTGTGCATCATCCATAATAGTTGTGCAACACATTCTCCTATAGCTATATATTCTGACTCAGTTGTGGATAAAGCAACACAGTGTTGCTTTCTACTAAACCAGCTGACAAGCGATGGACCCAGTAGTTGACATCCACCACTTGTGCTTTTGCGGTCTAATTTGCATCTGGCATAATCTGAGTCAGAATATCCTATAAGTTCAAAACTATTGGTTCTGGGATACCAAATTCCTACATTTGTTGTTCCTTTAAGGTATATAAAGATTCTTTTGACTTGAGTCAAATGAGATTCTTTAGCATAGGTTTGATATCTAGCACACATACTAACTACAAATAAAATATCTGGTCGACTTGCAGTTAAGTATAGTAGGCTACCTATGACACTCCTATAGTATTTTAAATCAACTGGTTTTCCATTTGGGTCATCATCTAAGATTGTGCTCACTGCCATGGGTGTTTTTGTCTCTTAGTATTTTCCATTCCAAATCTCTTAAGTAACTCCTTAGTATATTTTTATTGATAAATGTAATTTTCCTCATTCGTTTGTTTGATTTGTAATCCTAAAAAATAGGTTAATTTACCTACTAGACTCATTTCAAACTCATGTTCTATTAGGCTTGTAAATTCATCTAAAAATTCTGAATTTATTGACCCAAAATTATATCATCTACGTAGATTTGGGCTATGAAAATATCTTTTTGTATTGACTTAACAAATAAGGTTGAGTTAATTTGACCTTGGTTGAACCCTTTAGAAATTAGGTACGACGTAAGTCTTTCATACCATGCCCTAGGAGCTTGCTTAAGTCCATATAAAGCCTTTTTCAGTTTAAAGACATAATCAGGGTGTTCTAAATTTTCAAATCCAGGTGGTTGTCCTACATAGACTTCTTCTTTTATTAGTCCATTTAGAAAGGCTGACTTAACGTCCATTTGATAGAGTCTAAATCCTTTGTGGGCTGCATAACTAAGTAGCATTCTAATGGACTCTAATCTAGTCACTGGGGCATAAGTCTCATCATAGTCAAGTCCTTCTACTTGACTAAACCCTTTAACAACTAGCCTGGCTTTATTTCTAGTAATTTCCCCAGTTTCATTTAATTTGTTTCTAAATACCCATTTTGTTTCTATTACCTTCTTGTTTTTGGGTGGTGGTACTAAGTCCCAAACTTCATTACGCTCAAATTGAGCTAGTTCTTCTTACATGGCTATGATCTAGTCTGGGTCAAGTAGAGATTCAGCTATGGTTTTGGGTTCAATTTTTGAGATTAAAGATATTTGACTTAGATTTCTAAACGCTGATCTAGTTTGAACGCTTAGGTCTGGGTCACCAATTATTTGGTCAGTTGGATGATTAGGGTTGACTCTTATAGTTCTAGGAGGTTGAGTCTCTTGAGGTTCTTCTTCTTCTTCATGACTTAGGGGTTGGTTGGTTCCTTCAGAATTATTGTTTTCTTGAACAAATTCAATTGGTTGTAGTTGAGTTTGTTCTACGTTTTGTTTGGATTCTTCAAATTTTACATTAGTAGTTTCTTCAATTCTTAAGGTAACTTTATTATAGACTCTGTAACCTCTACTGTCTAAGGAGTAGCCCACAAAGATTTCATTTTCTACTTTAGAGGTGAATTTTCCTAAGTGTTCTCTTGTGTTTAGGATGAAGGCTGGGCATCCAAATACTTTAAAATATTTTATATTGGGTTGTTTATTATAATAAAGCTCGAAAAAGGTTTTATTATGTGTTTTATTTAGTATTATTCTATTTTATACGTAGCAGGCTGTACTAACAGCTTCTGCCCAAAAATATTTAGGTAGGTTGTATTCATTTAGCATTGTCCTAGAGGCTTCAAGTAGAGTTCTATTTTTTCTTTCTACAATTCCATTTTGTTGGGCAGTTTTAGGACATAAAAATTCTTGATGATAGCCATTTTCAAGGTAAAATTTATTAAAGTTATGATTTTAAAATTCTCCTTGTTGTCACTTCTAATTCTTTTAATTTTGATGTATTTTTCATTTTCAACTTGTTTACAAAAGTTTGTAAATATTTCAAAAGTTTCATCTTTATTTTTTAAGAATTTGACTTATGTGAACCTGGAGTAGTCATCTATTATGACTAGACAGTATAGACTTCCATTTATTGATTTGACTCTATGGGAGTCAAATAAGTTTAGGTGTAGAAATTCTAATATTGAGTTGGTTTGTGATTGATTAGTTGGTTTGTGAGTAGATTTTGTCTGTTTACCTTGTTGACAAGTATTATATATGGTTGAATCTAAGTTAAGTAATTTTGGTAAGCCTCTAACTAATCCATTTAATTTATTTATGTTTATAAAATTTGTGTTTTTTTTTTCCTTTCTCTTTCTCTTTCTGTTTGTACAGTTAGATGGGGATCTAAGGCAATCAATATGCATGCGAGTTAAGCAGAAATAATCGAGCAATCGACAAAAATCAATACGCCAAATTGGAAAAACGTTTTGCTGACTTTCTATCGGTCAAAAACTTTCACTTAAAAATAATCAATATATTAATTAAATTATTTTCAACACATAGAATAATTAATAATTATCAATTACTCGCCTAGAAGAAATAAATTTCAACAAAGATTGCATTATTAAACCAGTAGAAAATTAGTAGCTAGCTTAAATCACCACCTGTAACATCGCTGTAGATTCAATATTTCAATCCAAATTGGAATTCGCTTGGCAGCTTTTTGATGTCCCATATTTATTTTCATCATTTTAGAACAATGAAATTTATAATCAAAATTTTGACGTGATTGGTAATCAATATGCATGCGAGTTAAGTAGAAATAATCGAGCAATCAACAAAAAAAATCAAGATATTGGAAAAACGTCAATACGCCAAATTGGAAAAACGTTTTGCTGACTTTCCATAGTTCAAAAACTTTCCACTTAAAAATAATAATTGATCCGGTTAGAAAGCGAAGAAGTGGATAGCTAAAAAAAGTCACAATAAGTGGAATGGACAGTATCAAGAGCGTGTAAAATTATATAGTGTCTCGTATTTGTGCCTATAGATCGAGATCCCTTTTTATAATGTCACAATTATATCTATGCATGAATTTTGAGACGCTTCCAAGAAAGGCAAGTTATAAAGTGACGGACACATTTCCTAAAATGAGCCCATAAATCTCTGTGATTTGACAAACTGAAAAATTCAAAAGCACGATTTACCTGCAGAATATTATCTATCCTCCGAGACACAAAATGTCAAAAAAGGACATGAGGCCTTTATACCATGGGTCCCACCATAGGCTCCCTTGGCTCGGTGACCGAGACCCTCTATAGTATGACCGATAACCAATCATGGGAATTTCTATATCAGCCTTGTTGAGTATAATCAAGGACTCGGCCTTTACTTGACCTTTTCACTTGGCGCAAGCACATATATGTCCGATCAGCTAGAGCAATTGATGCAGCTACTTGATACTTGTCTTCAAGGCTTGTGCATGTGCTGGAAGTCAAAACATAAAGCCCAACTGGCCTGAAGGTCCGGTCGGGTAAGTCCTCGATCTGTCTCAAGCTCCACTAGTAAGGAGATCGAAGATCGAGAGTTGAGGTTCGACCGACCACTTGATCCGGTTGGATGAGATCGCCCGATCAGATGAGATCATTCGTCGACCCTTAAGTCTCCCCTTCAAATCTATTCGAAAGTGGCTGCAGTCTGATTAACTGGCAAATATTTTGGATTGAATTTTGTCATTCCTCACCTTGTAGGCCGCTATAAAAAGCACACACATTACGTTCATAACTTTAGAAGTCAAATTTCGTAAACACCAATTCTATAAATAACTCATCAGACCGCTATAAAAGCACACACATTACGTTCATAACTTTATAAGTCAAATTTGGTAAACACCAATTCTATAAATAACTCATCACCATCTGATTATTAGCTACAAGCTTACTTGTATTTGCATATTTCTTGTAGCTATTATATCTCATTCCCGACATGAATTAGAACATCTCTCTCAGCTTATTGTAACTTGGATTCCTAAGAAGTGAAGCTTCTTTTAATGCATAACTATAACTTGGATTCAAAAGGTTTGCATGAGTCAATTGCAAACAAAAACAAAAGGTTTGTCGAGCACACGTTGAACTCTCACAATCATGAGCGTAATCCACTCCTTGAGGCAACGGACACACGAGTTGGACGCAGGAGGCCACCACGTTGGTAATCGTGGCAATGGTCGCGTAACACGATTATGCTAGCGAAGGCGACAGGTGTCGAGACGGTCTCAACAACAATCGGCTGCAGGCAGTGGAGAAATAAATTAGAGATGTGTGCGAAAGAGAGAAAAAAAACAGAGATTAGGGTTTAGATTAGAATTAACTGAGAATCTTAGATGTTGTGGTAAGAAGAGATTCAGATTAATAAGTTAGAGGCTGAAGTTTTAAATTATTTTAGATATTGTTTATTAAAATAAAATAAAATGTATAATTACTTAATAAATTTCTTTTTAATTTATATAAATTTAAAATAGATTTTTTTTATGTTTAAATTTTTTTAAAATAGATTCTATGTCCAATATAATTTTGTCTAAGATTTCGTTTGTAATATGTATTTATTTTTTTATAAAAATTTATTTATAAATTCATCTCAGATTCATTTTAAATTCTGTCTCAAATTTTTTTTATATATTATATTTTATTTAACTGAAATGGATCAGTAATTTTATAGCAAATCTGTTTCTGATTTATTAAAATTTAAAACAAATTTTAATTCTTTCTTAAAATTTCATTTTTGAAGCTATGTTTTCTTGGAGTGGTGTGATGGTGTTCCTTCCATTACATTGCCTATTAGGAGAAAGAACAGTCCAAGAGTAACTGAACAGACATGTCCAACAGGAAGGCGAAAAAAATCAGTTGGCAATAAGATTGTTGCATTTCATGGTTGTGAATCAGAAGTCTGTAAAAAAGAGGATGATACGACCGATAAGTTTGTGAAAAAAAACCAAGCTCAAATGGGAACTCTATCAAGTAGTCTTTATTAAATTAACTAGATGAGAGAGAAGATATAATAAAATAAACTTCTTGATTAATTTGTCCATAAGATATACAATATATATAGAGAGACATTATATACTTGGTCAATTGACAAAGTAATAAAAGGAAACTAGTTAAATAATTTATTCTATTAATTATTACATCCTAATCTTGATTTGATTTGTTGAATAATTCTCTTTTATCCCTTTACAAATTCAACGGAAGATCTCTAACATTGAGTTTGTTTGCTAGCTTATTGAAACGTTATTTGTGTTAGATTATATATATATATATATATATATATATATATATATATATAGAGCTTTTAGGGTAATTTTGTCTTTTTCCCTTTTATATTTAGAGTTTAGGGTTTCTTAATTGAACTATATAATATCTGTATTTCAATAATATCAATTTTGGATTCAATAATATGATTAGTTTTTTCTTTTTCTTAATTTCTACATGATATCAGAGCAATGTTCTCCTTTTCTGATCTAATTTTTTCTACCACCCTCTGTTATTACTTCCTATTACCGTTGTCGTCTCCTACTGCTGCTATCAATTTTGACGCCGACACCCTGTGCTGCCAATTTTAACACCGACACTCTTTTTTGTTGATTTTGATACTGACACCTTGTCCTACCAATTTCGACGCCAACGACCTATCGTGCTGATTTCGCCGCTGACGACCTGTCTTGCCGATTTTGGTGTCAATGCTCTTTTCTATCGATTTCGGTGCCGACATTCTGTGCTGCTAATTTCGACGTTGACGCTCTTTTCTGTCGATTTCGGTGCTGACACCTTGTGTTATCGATTTTTGTATTGACATCATTTCTACTAATTTTGATACCAACACCCTGTGCCACCAATTTCTACATTTGACATCCTTTTCTGCCTTGAATTTTCTGTGTGACTACGAGTCGTCCTGACACCAGTTTTTACGGATCATATAGATGTGTATCTTTATAGTTTGGTTATTCTGAGCATTATTTGTGCTATCATCATGCCTGGTCGTGAAGATGATTCATGGAAATCTGATCCGTATATATTGGAGCAGTTTCAATAGTTCCTTGCTTCACAACTCTCTACCATATCAGCTTCCTCTAATATAGGTTTGTCATCGTCTGATATTTCAAGTGTATCTTCATCCTTATGGATTTTAGACTATGGTGCCTCTTATCATATGCCATAAAATTTATCATATTTTGTTTTTTTTTCTCTGTGTATTTATATCTATTGTGACTGCTGATGGTACTCCTATGTCATTAGTAGGTGTCGGTTCAATTATGACATCTTGTTTATGTCTTATTGATGTTTATTATATTCTGAGTTTTATTTTAAATCTTATTTCTAAGAGTCAATTATGTGAGTCTAGATACCTAATTTATTTTTCTTCATTCAATTGTGATGTTCAGGACCCACAAACTCATAGGCTGATTCAGATAAGCCGTAGGCAAGGAGGATTATGTTTTAGGTCAACTCAAAGTATTAGAAGTTGTTGTAAAGCATCTGGTCAAGTCTGCCTTTTAAAGGCTGTTAAAGGTGCCTTCAGTCTCCATGGAAGGCACCTCCAGCTTATATTATTGTTGAACCCCGGGTAGCTTCTGGAGTATGCAAACTGATCGTCGAGGCTAGTGTTCGACACTATCTCCGTAAACGATATTATTCTGCTACGGTGCTTAACGGATTGTTGCAATTCGTTCCCAAGATACAACGACGACGAACGTCTCGGAATCGTAGCACTCCGACTTCCGAGACCAGCGAACCTTCTAGTAGACTTCTTGGACTCTTGAATGCACAAGATGAGATGAATGCTTGAGGAAGAGAAGAGAGGATTGAGTGAATTTTCCATCATCTGGAGGGTTCTATTTATACTGAAAGAAGAGGTTTATTTTCCTTTGGGTGAGTGGATGTGTTCCTTGGGCTGGATCGATCTAGATCATCCATTCTGAAGGGTTGTAACCCTTCACCAAGCCCACTTCAATCTCATCCATCGGATCTGAGGAGTTGTGACCCTCAGATCCCGCCTATTGTCATCGGCCATCGGATCTGGATCCATTGATTCGATGCTTCAGATCAAGTCTCATCCCAGGCCGTCAAATCGTTACTCTTTGCGATCCAACGCTCTAGATCGCATCACAAGCGATCCATCATACCTATTTGATCAACGTTGATCAACGGTAGCCATCCATTCTGCAATGTCACCTGGAGCATAAATTTAAGCTCCTCAATGCGTACGTGCGAAGTGCAAAGTGCGCCTACAAAGCGCCCATTGCGCACGTGGCGGGTGGCGGGCTCACAGGTGCGAGCACCTGCTCGCCCTGGGCTAAGGGGTAACCTGTCCTTTTATTTTTATGTTAACTCCATTAACACATCTTCATTAATAAGTAGAGAATACACATCGAGAATTTCCGATGTGGGACTATTCTCCCATGCACTTTATTAATGAATAATAAATGTTATTTTGGGCTGACTTTAAACATTAATTTCTCATTCACCCTTAATCGGTTTTGAGCAAATCAATAGTTTAAATCTATCTACGCGAATCGTAGATTTCAATTTTGAAGTCAATTACGAATTTCAACAATTGATGGCTTCCTTCCTCTAAATCGTTTTGGTCCATTTAAGGCCCCAATATCCAACAATCCCCTACATGAATGGAAATTAATGCAATGCGTGTATGCATGCTGACATTTTACAAGAGTCCAATCGATAAGTCACTGCATCGGGAGAGGTAGCTTGTGGCTTTGAACCTTCCGTAGTGAAATGCTATCGAGTATACTAGGCTGCGCAGTGAACGTGATGTCTTGAACTGCTCAGCTGTTGGTGTATACTGAGACAATAACACCCACACAGAGATCTATCTCACCTACTTTAGGTTCTCATGGTTGGTTCCGTTTCGGCCATGGATACCATCTTGGATTCATGAGTGTTTCATTGAAGCGGCCTGTCTTCACACTCACATAGGTGACACTTCTATCAAGAGTATCCTACCATACTCCACCTTATCAGGTATAGAAGTCACTAAAAGCATAAGCTTAACCTCACTACATGAGGTAGGACAACACAAATTCATCCTAGGATTGGGATAGAGATAAACTATCTAATGTGCTAGACCACAACTTCTATAACTTCGTTGTCCCATTGAACCAAGATCTTGGGATCTCCAGTCAACAAGGTTGGGTTACCGCTACAGTCATTTTTAGTTGTAGATTTTTTAATCTCATTCCTCTTGATGAGCAGTATACTTGATCTCGACTCAACCCCTTTGTTAGAGGATCTGCCAAATTATCTTTGGACTTAACATAGTTGATTGCAATCACTCCATTCGAGATCAATTGCCTAATGGTATTATGTCTACGACGTATATGTCGTGACTTCCCATTATACATATTACTCTGTGCCCTTCCAATCGCCGATTGACTATCACAGTGGATTAGTACGGCAGGCACAGGTTTCACCCAGCTAGGAATATCTTCCAAGAAATTTTGCAGCCATTTAGCTTCCTCAGCTACTCTGTCTAGTGCTATAAACTCGGATTCCATAGTTGACCGAGCAATGCAAGTCTGCTTAGTGGATTTCCAAGATACTGCTCCCCCACCGATCGTGAATACATATCCACTAGTGGATTTGGAGTCTTTTGTATCTGATATCCAATTAGCATCACAATATCCTTCCAACACAGCGGGATATTTTCCATAATGTAATCCATAGTTCATAGTATATTTCAAATATCTGAGAACTCGCATCAATGCTTTCCAATGGGTGTCGTTTGGATTACTCGTAAAACGACTCAGTTTGTTGACCGTACAGGCAATATCCGGACGTGTGCCGTTTGTGAGATACATCAAACTGCCTATTATCCGAGAATATTCCAATTGCGATATGGTCTCACCATGATTTTTCGCTAAGTGTTGACTTAGATCCATAGGTGTTTTCACCGAGAGAGATCGTACGCATTGAATTTTTCAATACAGATTCTACATAATGGGATTGTGTTAAAACTATCCCTTCTGATGTCCTGAGAATTTTAATTCCCAATATAACATCTGCTTGACCCATATCTTTCATATCAAAATTTCTGGTCAACATTTTCTTTGTAGTCATGATTACATCATGATTACTGCCCATTATTAGCATGTCGTCTACGTATAGACAGACAATTACATAGCATTCAGGTGTGTTTTGACATAAATGCATTTGTCACATTCATTTATTCTGAATTGACAACATTACTTTGTCAAATTTTTCGTGCCATTGTTTAGGCGCTTGCTTAAGTCCGTACAACGACTTAACAAGTCGACACACCTTTTTCTCATTTCCAGGAGTCATGAACCCTTCGGGTTGCTCCATATAAATTTCTTCTTCCAACTCACCATTTAAGAACGCAGTCTTAACATCCATTTGATGTATTTTAAGGTCATACAGTGCTGCAATGGCTATTAGCACTCGTATGGACGTAATCCTTGTCACCGGTGAGTATGTATCGAAGTAATTAAGGCCTTCCTCTTGCTTGTACCCCTTGGCTACAAGTCTGGCCTTATACTTGTCAATTGATCCATCAGCTTTATACTTACGTTTTAGTACCCACTTACAACCTAATGGTTTATTACCAGAAGGAAGGTCTACTAATTCCCAAGTACGATTATTCATGATAGACTCAATTTCACTATTGACAGCTTCTTTCCACATTGGAGCATCGGGTCTAGAGAGAGCTTCACTTAATGTTCTTGGTTCCATTTCTGACATGAAAGTCATGAAATCTGGCCCGAACGATTTCTCAACTCTAGCCCGTTTGCTACGACGTGGCTCTTCACTTTGATCGTCAATAGTCCTTTTATAACAGCTAAGTTCGGTAACGTCATTTTTGTTTGAACTTCCGTTGTTATCACTTTCAACGTTTCCCTTTTTATTTGGGAATATGTTTTCAAAGAATATCGCATTCCAAGATTCTATGGTTGTTCCCACATGTATATCAGGAATGTCTGATTTGTGAACTAGGAAACGATATGCACTACTATTATGGGCATATTCGACAAATATCGCATCGAACGTTTTAGGTCCAATCTTTACTTGCTTTGGTTTAGGTACTTCGACCTTTGCCAAGCACCCCCACACTTTCAGGTATTTGTACGATGGCTCGCGGCCTTTCCATAGTTCATATGGAATTTTATCATTTTCCTTATGAGGGATTCTGTTGAGAATGTGATTTGCCGATAATATTGCTTCCCCCCACAAGTTTTGAGGTAAGCCTGAATTTATCAACAAGGCATTCATCATTTCTTTTAGTGTCCGATTTTTACGTTCGGCAACACCATTTGATTGAGGTGAGTAAGGCGCCGTTGTTTGATGGATAATGCCAGATTCTGTACAAAATTCATCAAACGGTGCACCATATCCTCCACCTCTATCGCTTCGAATTATTTTAATTCGTTTGTCAAGTTGGTTTTCAACTTCTGTTTTATAGGTTCTGAACGCCTCTAGGGCTTCGTCTTTACTTCTTAAAAGAAAGACATAACAGAACTTTGTGCAGTCATCGATAAAAGTAATAAAATATTTTTTACCTCCTCTAGTTTGCACAAATTTCAAGTCACATAGATCACTATGTATTAACTCTAGAGGAGTTGTTGTCCTTTCCACCGAATGAAAAGGTAGTTTCGTCATTTTCACTTCCACGCACACTTCACATTTGTGTGTTCCGTCAACATTGACGTTTGGTAATAAATTTAATTTGACGAGACGTTTGAGAGTATTATTATTCACATGTCCGAGTCGATCTTGCCATAAATTAAAACACTCAACAACATAGCTGGAAGCATTTATTTTATTACCATCAAAATTTCAGAGTACAGGCATTACAACCATTTTGAATAGACCCTTTTCTAGGTACCCCTTTCCTACGAAGACACCATTCTTTGTAAGTACAAAGTTGTCTGACTGGAACACTAGCCTAAATCCGGCCTTGACCAATGCCGCTCTAGAAACTAGGTTCTTACTGATGTCGGGAACATGGAGTACATCAATGAGTGTTAGCTCCTTTTCGGACGTCATCTTCAGAACAACCTTTCCGAGTCCAACAATTGGCGACGTCGTGGAATTACCCATATAGAGCTTCCTGCCATTTATTGGAGTATACTTGGATAACATCGCTTTATCGGAACAGATATGACGAGTTGCTCCAGTATCAATGAACCACTGCTTCGGGTTGGTATCCACCAAGTTGGCTTCAAATACAACCGCAGTGAGATCCAAGTCCTCAAGAGAGGTTGCAACATGATTCGCAACATCCTTTGGCCCCTTGTTTGGCTTCTTTGGGCGTCTGCAGTCCTTGGATAGGTGTCCTGCCTTTCCACAGTTGTAGCAAGAGCCTTTGAACTTCTTTGCTTGAGCCTTCTTTTTGAACTGCTTCGGCTTTTTGGCGTTCGGCTCGACCAAGTTGGACATTTCGTCTATAGTCCGCTTGGTTCCTCTGGAGTCAGATAACTTTCGATTATCCTCCTCTATTCGTAGCCTCAGGATCAGGTCTTGCAGCCCTATCTCCTTTTGCTTGTGCTTTAGGTAATTCTTGAAATCCTTCCATGACGGACGGAGCTTCTCAATTACCGCAGCAACTGCGAATGTCTCGTTCAGCTTCATGCCTTCGGCGTCCAGATCATGCAGTATTAAATGCATATCTTGGACTTGAGATGAGACGCTTTTTGAGTCCACCATCTTGAAATCCAAAAACCGACCGACGATGAATTTCTTCAATCCAGCATTTTCGGTCTTGTATTTCTTCTCAAGGGATTCCCACAAAGATTTTGCCGTCTCCAGAGAACAATATACGTTATATAACGTGTTGTCCAAGGCGTTGAGTATATAATTGCGGCACAGAAAATCTCCGTGAGACCACGCATCGCTAGCAGCCTTACTACCTTCCGTAGCGGCTGGCGTGTCTTCGTGCAAAAACCGTACAAGGTTTAGCGTTGTTAGATAAAACAGCATCTTCTGCTGCCATCTTTTGAAGTCGGTTCCGGTGAATTTCTCTGGCTTTTCTCCGTGTGGAATGGTTGTCGGAATGGCGGTCGGAACGAGGGTCGGAACGGCCGTCGGAATGTCGTTGGTAGCCATATCAGTTTGCAGGAAATATCGTTTACGACTGTTGAACCCCGGGTAGCTTCTGGAGTATGCAAACTGATCGTCGAGGCTAGTGTTCGACACTATCTCCGTAAACGATATTGCTCCACTACGGTGCTTAACGGATTGTTGCAATTCGTTCCCAAGATACAACGACGACGAACGTCTCGGAATCGTAGCACTCCGACTTCCGAGACTAGCGAACCTTCTAGTAGACTTCTTGGACTCTTGAATGCACAAGATGAGATGAATGCTTGAGGAAGAGAAGAGATGATTGAGTGAATTTTCCATCATCTGGAGGGTTCTATTTATACTGAAAGAAGAGGTTGATTTTCCTTTGGGTGAGTGGATGTGTTCCTTGGGCTGGATCGATCTAGATCATCCATTCTGAAGGGTTGTAACCCTTCACCAAGCCCACTTCAATCTCATCCATCGGATCTGAGGAGTTGTGACCCTCAGATCCCGCCTATTGTCATCAGCCATCGGATCTGGATCCATTGATTCGATGCTTCAGATCAAGTTTCATCCCAGGCCGTCAGATCGTTACTCTTTGCGATCCAACGCTCTAGATCGCATCACAAGCGATCCATCATACCTATTTGATCAACGTTGATCAACGGTAGTCATCCATTCCCTAAGTCAACTGTCCAATCATCTCCCTTTGCCCACGAGGATGCCGCATAGGTGCTGCCACGTCAGGTACGAGCCTGACACGTCACCCGAGTGCCACGTAGGCATTGCAATGTCACCTGGAGCATAAATTTAAGCTCCTCAATGCGTACGTGCGAAGTGCAAAGTGCGCCTACAAAGCGCCCATTACACACGTGGCGGGTGGCGGGCTCACAGGTGCGAGCACCTGCTCGCCCTGGGCTAAGGGGTAACCTGTCCTTTTATTTTTGTGTTAACTCCATTAACACATCTTCATTAATAAGTAGAGAATACACATCGAGAATTTCCGATGTGGGACTATTCTCCCATGTGTTGGTGCAACCTTAGGTCAAGGTTGACCTGGTTGACCTGACTCGAGTTGTATTTTGATGTTTGACTTAGGAAGATTGTCGGTGCAACCTTAGGTCAAGGTTGACCTAGTTGAGTTGCATGTTGATGTTTGACGAAAAGAGAGTTCTATTCTTGATGTTTGACAAGAATAGATGTTTGGGAGATGGTTGGTGCAACCGTAGGTCAAGGTTGACCTGGTTGACCTGATTCGGGAAATAGTCCAAGTATGGAGACTTGGCAACGGAAAAGTCCAAGCAGGGAGCTTGGCACCGGAAAAGTCCAAGTATGGAGACTTGGCACTGGGAAAGTCCAAACAGGGAGTTTGGCACGGGAAAAGTCCTGGTGAGTGAAGCCAGGCAGTCGGGAAATCCTGGTGAGTGAAGCCAGGCAGTCGGGAAATCCTGGTGAGTGAAGCTAGGTGAAAGTGAAAGTCCCGTGAGTGAAAGCGGGGAAAAGTCCCGTGAGTGAAGCAGAGGTGGAAATCGTGAGTGAAGCGGTGAAAACCCTAGTGAGTGAAGCTAGGTAAAGTCCGTGAGTGAAGCAAGGAGAAAGTCCTAACTGGATGTTAGGCTGTGGAAAGTCTAGTGAAGTCAGGCAGTGGGAAAGTCCTAACCGGGATGTTAGGCAATTGGGAAGTCCCGTGAGTGAAGCCGGGCAGGAAAATCCAGATGGATCAAGGGTGATCGGACATCCGGTGTTGAGAAGGTCAAGTAGGTCAAAGGGTGACCGGATACTTGACACGGAGAGAAAAGTCTAAGTGGGTCAAAGGATTGACCGGACACTTAGCGGGAATCCTAGCAGTCAAGGGAGTGACCGGATGCTAGGTGCAATGTACCAACAGTCAAGATTGACCGGATGTTGGTTTGGACTTGGTTTGGGCGAAACCATGAGTCGGATCGATCCGAGATCGATCCGGATATCGAGAATATTCGATCGGTCGGTGACCGATCGCATCGTAGCATATGTGTGTTAACTGATCGGTCCGGTGACCGATCGGGCGTCGCTAAAATGCTGATGGTCGACCGATCGTCTGAAACTCCCGATCGGTCCCGGACCGATCAGAGGTTCTGATCGGTCCATGGACCGATCAGGATGGAGCCGATGTTTCCTGATCGGTCTGCAGATCGATCAGGATGTTGCCTGATCGGTCCACAGACCGATCAGGGTTCTAACCGTTGCGACGCAACGGCTAGTTTCTTCGCTGTTTCGCTGTTTCTTCTTCGCAGGTATAAAGGGGTCGAGGGCTGCTGCTGTATACCCCCCCCCTTCCTTCTTCCTTCTCTTCTGCTGAAGATTTGTGGGCTGCGATAAGAGCTCTGTTGAGTTCCTTCCGAAAGCTTCGCGTGAGCTTCCCCGACTCGACAAGCTGCTGCGTTTGGGTTGTGAAGTTGCTGCTTCACCTCCAGTCGACAAGAAAGGAAGAAATTGGTAGAGTGCTATTGTATTCATATTGTATTGCTTTTCTTACTGTTCTTGTACTCTTTGTTTGCTGTTGCAAACGTTTGTGGCGAGGTTTCTCCACCCACAAGGAGTATCTATTAGCCGGTTCTCTGGGGACTCATCCACCGACGGATTGACTGGACTCGTCCACCTTACGGACACGCCGAGGAGTAGGAGCCCTAATCTCCGAACCTCGTTACATCCTTGTGTTAAGGTTTGGTTTTCTTCTCCTTAGTTTCTTCCTTGTATTTCCGCTGCGACTAACCCTAACTGTAGGAAGAACGCGAGAATTTGGGGCGGCTATTCACACCCCCCCCTCTAGCCGTACGAAGAGATCCTAACACCATGCACTTTATTAATGAATAATAAATGTTATTTTGGGCTGACTTTAAACATTAATTTCTTATTCATCCTTAATCGGTTTTGAGCAAATTAATAGTCTAAATCTATCTACGCGAATCGTATATTTCAATTTTGAAGTCAATTACGACTTTCAACAATTGATGGCTTCCTTCCTCTAAATCATTTTGGTCCATTTAAGGCCCCAATATCCAACAATTATATATCCCTAGTTTTGCGGTGCCGATAAGCTTCGCTTTCTGTGAACTTCATCTGTTCGAAGGTGCCTTCTATCCAGCATCCAATGCGCTTTCAAGCTCCTTGAAGGCGCCTTCGCGCCTTGCTGTGCGAAACCTTCGACCAAGCCACCCAAGGCGCCTCCAATAACCCCGGAGGCGCTTTAGACACTGTTCATCCGAGCTTTTCCTTGTGAAACTCCCTTCCTGTAAGGCATATTAGTCTACAAATAAAGTATACCCTGCAAAACAAAGTTAGCACAATAAAATAAGAATAATAAATTATTTTGATAGTGTTCGGACTGTCCGGTTCTGACTTCGAGTTTCGCTGAAACTCTAAGTCGAACCAACGCCCACTGTTCCCTCTTTGAAAAACGTGTCCTCACCTACTCCTCTCAGGAGAGTTTATCTTTCGCTAGACCAGTCCTCCAAATCGATTAGACTTTTACTCAGCGCCCGAGACTTTAAGACTTTCCCGCTGGACGTCCGATCTCTGACGTGTCTAGTCTTTCACCTAGTTCGCGACTATCAAGATTTTCACCTAGAGTCCTTTACTCTAAGATTTCGCCCAAAGTGCTTGACCTGCAGACTTTCCACCTATGATTACCACCCTCTAGGACGTAGGGTTACCACCTCCTAGGGTTTTACATCTGTCTAACTATAGTTAGGACATTTGCCTAAGAACACTTTGGACTTTCCTGTAAGTTCATTCAAACTTGTTAGACAATAAGTAACCTTAACTTTGAACCCTTTGTCATTATCAAAACATAGATTCGATCGTCTAATACTTCCCGCACCAACAAACTTTAATTGCAAAATTAAGTTTGTATGCCTATTATTAACATTTATTGCTAAAATTGTTTCTTCTGTTGCTTTAATGAAATATCTTTCCGTATTAAATTTTTCAAAAATTTTCTTCAATTATTTTTTTTTAAAAAAATTATTGAAAAATTATAATTTAAATTTTAAAAATTCTTCAGATATGTATTTTGACAAATCTGATTTTTTTTAAAAAAAATGCCATTATATTTTGAATAAAGAGAAAAAAATTAGCTTGATTTTTAGGTAAATAAAACTATTTTTAAGATATTCATTTCAAAAAAATCATGTCTATTTAAAATATTTTTCATATAATCTTTCTATTTGAAATTCTTAGCCAAACTTTTTACAGTGATAAAATCATCGAATTTATATTTGAAAATATTTTTCTATAGATTTTTTTTTTGATAAATAATGAATTTTCTATAGGTCATTTACCATAAAACTTATTTTTAAAACTAAAAATTTTCAAAAACTTATTTTTAAAATTTTTAATTTTTTTTTTTGTTAGGCATTCTATTCTCAATGCTTGAAAATTTTTTAAAGGATTTATTTTAATAAAAAAAATTAATTTAACTTGTGAAACCTATATTTCGATCGGTACAAAATAATTTATTTGTACTAAAACACTTATAAATTTTTCGTAAAAATTTTCTATATATTCAAATAATTCTGTTGAAATTTATGCAAAATTTTCAATTTTTTTTAATGTTAAACTAATTTTTAAATTAAATTTTCAAATGTGATTATTAAATCATGGAAATTCAGATTTTTAGACAAATATTTTGTAAAAAAAAAATTTACTTTGAATTTTGTTTTTTTAACCCTCAAAAAATTTTCAAATTTTTTATCTAATTTTATTTTTCCTCGATTTTATTTTTACTGTGATCAAAAGGGGAGAATGAGAGATAAGGATGGCAATGAGTCGAATTCGGGTCGGATTCTATATCCTCCGTACCTATACCCATCGGGTATAGGATATCCGATGGGTATACCCATACCCATTAAAAGATTGGATATCTTCTATACTTATAATTTTTCTTCTTTCTATCGAACTATTATCATTCAATAAAAACATATTAAAATTAACATCCTATTAAAATATATATATAATTAAAAAATAGATTAAACATCTATATAGTCTTCTACTAATATCAATAAAATAATAGTAAGTTGATTTAGAAAAAGAAAATTTTCTTTAATATATGTATATATATTATTTAATCGGGTATTCGGGTCGGGTATCGGGTATTGATAGTCACTCCATACTCTCCTCCATTTGGGTCGGATGTCGGATTCTCCATCGGGTTCAGATGAAATTGTCATCCCTAATGAGAGATGAGAGCTTAAGTCTAGGTGGAGATTATATTTATAATTTTGTAATTTATAAAATTTCAGTTTTAATTGTTATTTTATTAATTCTATGTTTTTAATCTAACTCTAACTCAGGTTGATGCACATCAAAAAAGGAGAGATTATTAGTAACCTGAGATAGTTTTGATGTGGTCAACCGAGTTAAGTCATGTGTTTGTTTGATACCTTGTGTCTAAGTGTGGATGAACTTAAGAGCACAGGAAGTCGAGTGAAAGACGTAGCTAGCGAGAAGGACGACACAGAAGAGAGTCAACGAACTCTGTGCATCCGAGGGACGCGGTGCTGCGAAAGAGTACGTTGGCAAACGAGAAGGAAGCGTGCGTCATTTCCGAGGGACGAGAAGCTAGAACGGAAGCTTGCTCGAGGAGAAGGCCGGAAAATGAGTTTGAGTGAGCTTTATTTTGGATGGCTGAAATCACCTAAGTGAACGAAGTCAGATCGGACAACTAACAAGATGTTGACTGTCCAGTGCCTGGACCAAGTCCAGGTGCCTGGACCAAGTCCAGGTGCCCGGATGCTCCAGGCATCTAGACCCAGTTCGGGCGCCCGGATGGACCCCTGGGCAAGCCCAAGGGCATCTCAACGCTTGCCTAGCAAAGCAAGGGCGTCTGGGCGCCTAGACCCAATTTAGGTGCCCGGACCAAAATGAATTTATCTTAATCGAGCCATTGCGATGTGGATAAAATTTTATCCATACTTAGATGTCCGGAGCTACTACGCCAGCAAATGGTCATATTTGACCAGCAAGCTATAAATATAGCTCTGGTGTCAGTGGTTAGGACAATCACTTATATACGAGTTCATTTCCTGTTTTACTACTTTAATTGTGTGCTTCCAACATTTGTAAGAGGCTTCTCTGCCCACGACGAAAGGAGAATATGATTAGTACTTTTAACGTCTTGGATTAGCAACCTCCCCGGTTGTAACCAAGTAAAATTGGTAGTCTCTATTAATTTATTTATTTTAGTTTATTTTAATAAAGTGATTGTTTTAATCAAGTTATTAGATCGAGAAAGGTTTGATTTTATTTTTCAAGGTAATTCACCCCCTCTTGCTGGCCGCACGAGTCCTAACAAGTAGTATTAGAGTCAGCTCGTTTCAAAAGGACTAACTAGGCGTGGTGCCCGATCGCCAAGACCAGTTGCTACGCTTATCTTTCTTTGTAGTCGAAGAGTAATTTTACTCAGTCGAGGAAGGCTCGGTTTATTTGTCTCTTAAGTTAGTATCATCCGTTCGATAGTACCTAATCCGCTCGAATGTAACCGGTCTACTTGACAGACTTAAATACCTCGCTTGACTTTATCTTTTTAATGGAATCCCTCATCATTATCGGATCACTATAAAACCATGACTACTTCCGTGTGAATTTATCATGTTCATGTACTTAGCGAAATGATTCCGGATTTAAATTTAGAATCAATTTGTTAAAAAAAAATCAAAATAAAATTTAAGGACAACTGTCTTATAAATTATTTTATAGCATCATGTTATAGAGATTGGTGGATCACTCTGTTGATGAAAAAATAAATAAATGAACAAAGAATTCTGATTTGGAGACGTTCGTTTTTATTTTTTTTCCAATAAATAATAATATTGTGATCGAGACAAAATTGAGTTCAAGCCAACATAAACACAAACCAACAACGTTAGGCACGACCTTCAAGTCTACCAAGCATTCCGGGTCCACACGGATTAAACTCCTTCCTCTTTATAGCGTAGGCTTCGCGTCACCCCTATATAGATAGCATAACATAACAACATTAGCGACGACTTAGAAGTCAACTGCCGGTAAACAAATTTTATATTCGCCGGCCCCATATATATATATCCTCCTCCTCCTCCTCAATTGACAACTTAGTAAACTCGATTCCATGGCGACTACATTACAGTATTACTATTGCTGCCCTTGTAATTCCTTCTTTCAGATCGTCTCCTTTCTGTTTTGCTTGCTGCTCTTTTTCAGCAGCTCGATATCCAACGCCTTCCCGTTGTTGCCGCCGAGACGTTCATCAGGCTGCATCGACCCACGGAAAACTTGCCATCCAGTGTCTCCGGTGCATGTTCCAAAACCGCCACCCCCATAGGTGCAGCTATCCCTATCGACGCAACTGTGACAACGCCTATCATCCAATTCCATGAATTCCTAGCTAGATAATCAAAATATATATATCTATAGAGACACACACGCACACGAGTTGTCTATCTTACTTTGGCTATATTAGTAGACTTTTCAACTTTTAAATGGTATTTGTAATTGATTTTAACTGCAGTTTATATTTTCTATGTAATTAATATAATTCTGAAATATTCCTAATACTAGTGTGATCGTGCACACGTGTTGTGTGTGTAATATAATAATATATAAATTATTTGGATATTTGAAAATCTGAATTGTTAACTTCTCTATGCAAAAACTTATTTTATTTTAATATTATACTTGTCTTAGTAAAAAAAAATTAAGAAAAGTATACTTTTTAACATCGTCGGCCTAAAATATTTATAGAAGCTTCTTTGATTATAGTATTGTCAATTCTAAGATGTGGGACTAAAGAGAACTATATTTTTTTTTATATAAAACAACCAGAGAAAATTAATAAATTGTTTCGCTTGTGGAATTACTAATAAACTTTAAAATTATTTTTAGTGTAAATAGAAAAAAAGGATATTAACGTAAATACATTTTAGGCTTCACCAAAATTAGTTAGTAAAGGGGAGAGATTTTTAATAAAATAGTAAGATGTTACATATTTGTGGCTTTATGGGTATAATGAAAAAAAAATCAAAAGTAAAAGAAGTAGATTTGAATAATTATTTAAACAATAATTGCATTATTAAATTAGTAGAAAAGTAACGTCGAGTGAGTGAGATAGTAATTATCCTATAAATTATTGAATTCGTTGATCACGAACTAATGCAGAAAGTCATCTTTTACAATTTGTTTTGAAAAGGAATATCAAGAATAGAAAAATGAACAGTATCGAAAATATTATTTATTATAAACAAAATCTTTTCCTAATATCAACAAAACATACGTCATAAAACCAAAAACTCTTAAAAGAAAAAACAAAAATTAGAATATGGACTCAAAACACTAAATGACAAAATTAATTACAAAATAATAACAAAAATTATTCAAAACTTCTCTATTAGTTCCAGATTGAAAATAACCCTTCCTCGAATTTAAAATAATATCATTAGGAGGTAGTCTAGGAGGAAAATCCTCTAACATCAACTTAACAAATTAAAACCTGCTAGCAACTGCTAGACTTTAGGAATATTCGTTAATCCGCCGACGAGCATGACATCGTGCACGTTGCTTTTGTCCATCTTCATGTCCCTCAAACACTTCTCCGTACTGCCTTAATGCACTTCTTGAACGGGTCTATGTTGAGCTCCTCAAATCGAGCTTGGGTGATTGTTAGGTAGAAGCTGATGAATTCAGAATGCTTCTTTAATGGTTAATGGTTGGATTATAATATTAAGTAAAAAAATCAGAATGAAAAATAGTTTAGATGCTTACGGTGTGTACGATTTAAAGGAGCTGTTACAAGACTACCGAATCAATACCAATGATAATTAGCAACATTAATTACAATCCAAAAATCTAAATTCATACCGAGTTTCAACGAATGATGGATCAACTCATCAAGTAACTCCAAAAAATATATGACAGAAGAGCAAAGAAGTCCAAGCATGGCCAACTCTACTGTGCAGTGCCATGTGAAGAGTCTTGATGATCTCTTGCTTCACAAATTAAATTAAGTGATCTTTTTTTCCTTTTATTTCTCAGTCTTTTTGCAAGTTGTGTGCTTTAAGTAATAATTCCCTGTCGACGACAAAATGACTTCTAGACTCCATTGAAGAATTACTTAATATGGTGCATATATATATTTTTAATTTTTAAAAATTAATTTTTAAAAAAATATTTTAAATATATATATTATACTATGTAAACACATAAAATTATTTATCTTCAACAATATAATTTAAGAGGAAAGTATGAACTCTAAAAAGAAATTTTATTAGTTTAAATCTATTGTAACTCAACATTTAAATTTTAAAATTTTAAAATCTAAATATATATAATATACTCCATGATATTAAAATTTATAATCTTAAATACTATAATTCAAAAAAGAACATGAACCTAGAGAGAAAATTTTATTGAATCAAATCCATTATAACTCAAATCTTGAATCTTAAAATATATATATAATATATCTTAAAATAAATTTAAAATATAATAAACGAGTAGAGATGTCTAGGTTTATTTTAGATGCATGAACCATGTCACAGAAGCCCGAATTAATTTCAAACTCCCCGAGTTGAGTCCAGACCAGTTCACATGTAACCGTCCGACGTATGTATATACCGAACATGCCAATTAGTCAACAGGCACTACGTTCCTTCCGTAGCCGACAGGCCAAGGCCGAGTATCAAGCAATAATAACATTGACTTCATGCAACCTTATATAAAAACAGCATTAGGCGCTTAAAATATTCAATAAATTTTTATTATACTATTTTAAAAAGTTTAAATTTATGTTTTTCGCTAATATATATATATATATATATATATATATATATATATATATATATAAAGGAAAAAAAATTCGATAGACTTTAGTTCCACGTTAAGAGTTTCAAAATATATTAATTAATTTATATTGATTTACATATATTGATAATATGAATAAATACATAGGAAGAAATTCTCTTTCATACTCAATGCTGAATAAATACATAGAAAAAACCTGAAACTGTCCACCTATTTTCGTCTCCTCCTCCGTCGTGCATCTCTTACTTGGCAAAGTACCCATGATAGCAGCCGGGGTGCCTCTCAGTTCTCAGTTTGTCGGTTGGCCGCTGTATCATGGAAAACAGATGACTCGAGAAAATCTCGACGCATAGTTAGAGGAGGGGGGGGGGGGGGGGACAAATCTGTTTCAAGGAAACTGCAGCTCTGCCTTTAGGCCGACCTGCCTTCTACTATTAAATTGCTCTGTTCGATCAGTCACTCTGCAACTCAATCAATCTGCCACATGATTGATCTATTCGCTCGACCGCTCTATCACTTGGCTACTTGTCTCACGGCTCGATCTGTCCGCTTGACTGCACGTACTACCCGGTCGGCTACTATGCTCAATCGGGTGCTCGTCCTAATTAGCTACTTTGCCCTACTGCTCTGCTTAGTCAGGTACTCTTTTCGCTGAGCTGATCTGCCCGCTCGATCATTGTGCAATCAACTACTCTACCTACTCGGCCTGGTCTAAGTAAGTCTTTTCTCATACCTTGGTGTACTAATAATTAATAGTCATGCTTAATTTATCTCTAGGGACGATCAAAACATCTTTTTGCCACATAAAATTGGGAATAGAGAACTTCAGAGTATTGTACCTAACTTCTATTCATCAAGCTCAACTTGAAGAAGAGTGTTGAAATATTCAAGAAATTTTTATTATATTTTTAAATACGAAGAGTAAAAATAATAATTTTTAAAAGAGTTAATTTAGATAAATTTATTTAGTTTTGTTAGAAAAAATTATTAAAAATAGTAAATCAGGTTACTAAGTCTTTTAGGGTTAGAATTTGATGCACTAGTTGACTAAGATATAACCTTTTTATTTCTTCCTAATTGAGGGGCCTCGGCGGCCACTATATATATACATCCTCCTCCTCCTCAATTGGCAACTCAGATCACAACTAAGCAAACTCTTCCATGGCGACTACATTACAGTTCTACTACTACTGCCGTTGTAATTCCTTCTTTCAGATCGCCTCCTTTCTGGTTTGCTTTCTGCTCTTATTCTGCAGCTCGATAAGCAACGCCCAGCAGCCAGTGCCACCTTCCAGCCCGGGGGGTGGAAGTGGAGGCCCTTCAGGCTGCTACATCCCAACTGCTACTTGCAATCCCGGGTCTCCGGTATCTGTTCCAAAACCGCCACCCTCGCATAGGTGTAGGCATCCCAATCGACAAGACTGTCACAACGCCTATCATCCAATTCCATGAATTCCTATATATATATAGTTTCACTTAATTGCATGCCATAAATATATAGATCTCTTTACTTTGGATATATCTCCTTAACAATTTATTTCCCAGCTGCATGTATGCATGTGTATTAATTTTCTGACTAGCTACTGCAAGGAGGACAGCTCTCCAAGTAGGAGAAGAGTGAGAGGAGATATATAGAGATCAAACATATATATATAATAAACATTAATTGGGATGATAGCTTGTAATTGATTTTCTATGCTATCAATGTAATTCTTAAGCATTCCTCTGTACTGCATATTTGTTGGTATAATTAATGAAAAAGATCTAAAGTTAGAAAAATAGATTTGAATCTTTTCATAATTTTCTTTCTCTTTTCTTCTATCTCCAACATCAACTACATATCGAGCATCACTTTGGATCCATAAATATATATATGTTAAAATTCTTCCCAGCCACCGATCTCCAGAAATTAATCTTTGAATTGTGTTTTTTTTTTTTCTTTCCCTTTCTCTTTCTCTGTGTACAGTTTTATGGGGATCTAAGGCAATCAATATGCATGCGAGTTAAGCAGAAATAATCGAGCAATTGACAAAAATCAATACGCCAAATTGGAGAAACGTTTTGCTGACTTTCAATCGGTCAAAAACTTTCACTTAAAAATAATAAATATATTAATTAAATTATTTTCAACACATAGAATAATTAATAATTATCAATTGCTGGCCTAGAAGAAATAAATTTCAACAAAGATTGCATTATTAAACCAGTAGAAAATTAGTAGCTAGCTTAAATCACCACCTGTAACATCGGTGTAGATTCAATATTTCAATCCAAAATGGAATTCGCTTGGCAGCTTTTTGATGTCCCATATTTATTTTCATCATTTTAGAACAATGAAATTTATAATCAAAATTTTGACGTGATTGGTTTTGAATTGTGTTTTGTTTTTTTTCTCTCTCTTTGTACAGTTTGGTGGGCATCTAAGTCAATCAATATGCACGCAAGTTAAGCAGAAATAATCGAGCAATCCACAAAAAATCAATATATTGGAAAAACGTCAATACGCCAAATTGGAAAAACGTTTTGCTGACTTTCGATAGCTCAAAAACTTTCCACTAGAAAATAATAATTGATTCGGTTAGAAAGCGAAGAAGGTGGATAGCTAAAAACGTAGCTTCGTCGTTGACTTACTTGATATTGATAAGTACTTTTCATGATTCTACATGTCACAAAGAGGATTAGTATCAAGTTAAGAAAAGAGTCTCAGGCGTTAGTTATCTGACACTCAAGTTAATGATCGAGTCATAATAAGTTGAATTGTCAATATCAAGAGCGTGTAAAATTATGTATCGTCTCGTATCTGTGCCTGTAGATGAAGACCTCTTTTTATAGTGTCACTGTTATGTCTATGTATAAATTTTGAAACGCTTCCAAAAAAGGACAAATCATAAAGTGACTGACACATTTTCTAAAATGAGCCCATAAATCTTTGTGATTTCACAAGCCGAAAGATTTGAAAGTGCGATTTACCTGCAGAATGTTTTTTGTCCTCCGTAACACAAAATGTCAAAGTAGAACATAAGGCCTTTAGACCATGGGGCCCACCATAGGCCCACTTGGCTTGGTGACTAAGACCTTTCCATAATCTGATCGATAACCAATCATGGGAATTTCCATATCAGCCTTGCTGAGTATCATCGAGGACTCGGCCTTTACTTGACCTCTTCACTTGGCTCAAGCGCATAATATGTCCGATTGACCCATAGGTCCGATTGGTAAGAGTAATTGATGCAGCTACTTGATACTTGTCTTCAGGGCTTGTGCATGTGCTGGAAGTCAAAACATAAAGCCCAACCAGTCTGAAGGTCCGGTGGGGTAAGTCCTCGATCTATCTCGGGCTACACCGTAAGGAGATCGAAGATCGGGAGTTGAGGTCCGACTGACCACTTGGTCCGGTCAGATGAGATCGTCCACCGGCCCCCTGGACTTTAACAATGCCGCTTGGTTATGATTGATGTCACTCTAATTTCTTGAAAATTATGGAAATCATCTATCATTAATGTGAAGCATGCCAAACAAGTCTTTTCATCATAAGCCCGTTGATTACTCTCATCCCTCATAAAGCACTCTATGATTTACAACCATGTGTCACATGCACACACCGCAGAAGATTCGATGTAATCGGGCTACCTTCCCGGACGATTGGCAAATGGAGCTGTCTAACCCTCCCGAGCTGGATAAATGTGTCCAGACGCCTTGATTCATTTTAGATGTCTAAACCATGTCATCAACGGATGCCTAAATTATTTTCAGACTCCCCGAGTTAGTCCAGACCATTTTGCATGCAACCGTCCGGCGTATCAAAAAATATATATATATATATATATATATATATATATATATATATATATATATATATATATATGCTCTTTCAAATCCGTTAGTTTCATCGAATATGCCAATTAGTCAACAGGCACTACGCTTCTTCCGTTAGGGCTGTAAACAAGTCGAGCCGAGTCGAGCTTTGGGATGTTCAAGCTTGTTTGATAAGGTAACCAAGCCGAGCAGAGCCGAGCTTAATTAAAACGAACCAAGTTTTTGAAATGATTGTTTAAGCTTGGTTTGGTTTATTTTTTATGAGTTTAAGCTTGTTTGAAGCTTGGCTTGAGCTTGTTTCGTTTAGATGTTATCAAGCTCTCAATTCAAGTTTGGCTTGAGTTTGGTTCGAACTTGGCTTGAGCTTGATTTGAGCTTGGTTCATTTAGATGTTATCAAGCTCTCAATTTAAGCTTAGCTTGAGTTTGGTTCGAGCTTGGCTTAAGCTTGATTCGAGCTTGGTTCATTTAGATGTTATCAAGCTCTCAATTCAAGGTTGTTTGATTATTTGAAATTTTTAGTTGTTTGATTGGTTATTGAGCTTGATAATTTAAATTATTTATTTTATTTTATTGTTTATTTACATATTGAAAAGAGTTTTATTAATAAATATGGTTCGTGAACATTGTTCACGAACATTGTTCATGAACATTGTTCACAAGCGTTGTTCACGAACGTTAACGAGCTGAACACATATGTGTTCAAGCTTGTTTGTTTAACTTAGCGAGCTGTTCAAGCTTGTTTGTTTAATTAATCTTATATATATTGAACGAACATAAACAAGCTTTTACCAAGCCGAATACCAAGCTTATTCACGAACGCTTGGTTCATTTACAGCTCTACCTTCCATAGCCGACAGGCCAAGGCCGATAATCAAGCAATAATAACATTGACTTCAAGTCAACCATATATAAAATAACAACATTAGACACTTGAACAAATATATGGGGAGAAACTCTCTTTCACATGTAGATATGTAGAGGTGCAAATTTAAGATCCAGATTGCATTGAACTAAATTGACTCATGTACGAACACAACATGCAAAAACATTAACCATGATCTTAAGTAGACACACACAGAAAAAAACTAAAGCTCTCCACCTACGTTCCCCTCCTCCTCTATTATGCATCTCTTACTTGACGAAATACTCATGATAACAATCAGTGCCTCTTAGTTAGCCGTGACCACCAGTGATTGGTAGCAATCACAGTTGACCATTGTATCCTGGGAAACAAACGACCTGAGAAAACTTTGAAGCACAGCTGGAGGTGGGGCGAATCTGTTTCAAGAAAACTGCGTCCATCGCAGGCCTCATTCTGCTTCACCCACTTGACTGCTAAGTCTGCTCTGCCGCTTTGCCCGCTCGGTCATTCTGCCCGCTCGGCTACTCCACCTGCTCTACTGTTGGACTGCTCTGTTCGGTCAACCACTCTGTGACTCGGTCGATCTGTTCACTCGATCGCTCTACCACTTGGCTACTTGTCTCACGGCTTGATCTGCCCGCTCAACTGCGTGTACTACCTGGTCGGCTACTCTGCTCGGTTGGGTGCTCGTCCTGATCGGCTACTTTGCTCTACTGCTTTGCTTGGTCGGGTACTCTTTCCACTCAGCAGATCTGCCTACTCGATCACTGTGCAATCGGCTACTCTGCCTGCTCGGCCTGATCTATAGCTCTACCCGCTTGGCCGATTTGCTAGCTCAGATGCTCTCCCGCTCAATCAATCTGCCCGCTGACCACTATGCAGTCTACACTCAACACTTGACAGAAATCAGTCCTCACTGGTAGCCTGAGATTATCAGATCATGTCATCTCAACAGATAAGTTGTATTTAATTTAGCGTAATTTAAATTAAGCTAATATCCCAAAATCTCTGACAGATTGTCCAACAATATCTATATCCTAAAATTGGGAATAGAGACATGGGGCGGTGAGGTGATTGAGATATTAGGTGTTGCCATATGAGGTCTTGAAGTCAAAACTTAGCATGTCCGAACATGTCTTTCTCCATACCTTGGTCACTTACATTAATGGCTAATAGTCATCCGTGATTTACTTCTAGGGAAAAGCAAAATACCTTTTTACCACCGAAAATTGGGAATAGAGAACTTCAAACTATTATATCTAACTTCTATTCATCAAGTTCAACTTGATGAAGAGTGTTGAAATATTCAAGAAATTTTCATTATATTTTTAAATTAAAAGAGTAAAAATAATAATTTTTAAAAGAGTTAATTTAGATAACTTTATTTAGTTTTGTTAGAAAAAATTATTATAAATAGTAAATCATGTTACTTGGCTTGGGGTTAGAATTTGATGCACTAGTGGACTAAGATATAACATTTTTATATATAATCTAAGCATTTAGATCTCTTTAATTTGCATATATCTGTAGTAATTGTAATAGAACTAATTACACTAATACAGTAATCTATAATTGCACCAATAAATGACGAGCATGCAATAAACGTTAATAACAGTAAGGGTTAAGAAATTGTGTATCTCCAGTCGAAGCATCGGACGTGCCGACTGTCTTTAGAGAATTGATTGCCGCCCACGGTGCAGAGGCTCTCCGGCAAAATCCTCCCAAGATCTGACAACAGCTCGCGTCGCTCGTAGGTGCACTCCAAAACGAGCGTCGCACTCGGACTCAACCTCAGATCGCGAACCAAGCCTCAAAACTCAGAAAGAAGGAAGAAGAAGTAGAAAGCAAGGGAGAAGGAATGCTTTGCTTTCTGGAGTGAGTTGAGAAGGAAGTGAGGAAGTGTATTTATACACTTGAAGCAGTGCAGAGGAAGGGATGCACACTTTGCTTCTGCTTCCTCTTCTCACGCGCGGATGCGTTGTTTCGCATCCTCACGCGACGCGGACAGAACCGAAGCGCTGCTTCGCTTCCTCATGCGGACCAAAACCGAAGTCCGCTTCCTCACACGCGGAACCAAACTCTAGTTTGGTTTTGGTTCAGATTGAACCAGAACCGGAAACCAAACTGGTTTGATTTAGACTGAACCAAACCAGCAAAAACAGACCGGGCCGCCCGTGAGCGCAAGGCCCACGGGCTGGGGATTTGCACCCCCCTTGCGCGTGTTAATCGCGCACGTGACGCCCAGTTTATGGATTTCCGGCTCGAACCCCCCCAAATCCACTCGATTTGGGCTTGGCCCGCGCATGCGTGTAGGTCCTCTTATTATTGCTAAGCAAGGATGGAAGGACTTCCTATATAAGCCCTTCCAAGCTTCTCCACTTAGCAATGTGGGACTAAAAACACTACAAAAAATGCTTTGAATTTCAAACAAAATTCAACAATCCCCCACAAATTCAAATCATTTTAGTCAAAAACAAAGATATGTTCTGAGGCTTGGTTGCAATGAGCTTTCAGTGAAAATACCTTCCGGTTTGAATTTTCACCTAAGTACACCAATCTTATTCACATAGGTTTGAAGAGAACAGAGTCTTGATCTTAAACATTTTATATGTGAAGATCAATTGGTAACAACTCATCACTGGCGACGGTTGAATTCTTCTGGGTTGGTGCATTACGGCCATGCCACCGAATCTTGTTTCATAAGTGCTAAGGAGAGTTGCTTAGACCCCACACACTGCGGCCTCACAGTTACACTTACATAGGTGTATTCTCCAAGGATGTACTGCAAGCATCCTGTCATTAAGACCTTGAACTCATTAAGAGCTCCTAAGCTCATCCTTACTAGCAGTCAAGCATCTATCTGTTGGTGCAATTTCCAGTAGGTCAAGGTTGACCTAGTTGACCAAGCGTAAACCTTTGTCATGATTTCGATGTTTGACAATACAGAAAGACATATAGACATGGACAATGCAGGTGCAGTTGTCCATACGGAGAGATACTGATCAAGGTCTGATCAGGTTGAATGAAGAAGAGTCAAGTAGGTCAAGGTTGACCGGATACTTGACTGGGAAGTCCTAACTGGGATGTTAGGCAGAGTGAAAATCCTAGTGAGTGAAGCTAGGTGAAAGGGAAAGTCCTGGTGAGTGAAGCCAGGCAGTTGGAAAAGTCCTGGTGAGTGAAGCCAGGAAGTTCGGAAAGTCCTGGTGAGTGAAGCCAGGCAGTGGGAAAGTCCTGGTGAGTGAAGCCAGGCAGTGGGAAAGTCCTGGTGAGTGAAGCCAGGCAGTTGGAAAGTCCTGGTGAGTGAAGCCGGGCAGATTGGAAAACCTGGTGAGTGAAGCCAGGTGAAAACCCTAGTGAGTGAAGCTAGGTGAAAGTCCTGGTGAGTGAAGCCGGGCAAGGGAAAATCCAGATGGATCAAGGGTGATCAGACATCTGGTATTGTGAAGGTCAAGTAGGTCAAGGGAGTGACCGGATACTTGGCACGAAGAGAAAAGTCCAAGTGGGTCAAAGGGATTGACCGGACACTTGGTGGGGAGTCTTAGCAGGTCAAGGGAGTGACCGGATGCTAAGCATGATGTGCCAACAGGTCAAGGTTGACCGGATGTTGGTTTGGAAGGTTTGGAACTTGGTTTGGGCAAAAACCAAGCTCTGGATCGATCAGTGGATCGATCCAGTGATACACTGGATATCTGGATCGGTCTGGTGACCGATCAGTAACCAAACAGTAGCCTACTGAGTGTTATCTAATCAGTCTGCAGACCGATCAAGAAACAACGATCAGAAGGCAAGAAGTTCAGGAGAAAAGGAAGGGAATGCATGCTGATCGGTCCCTGGACTGATCAGAGGAAGCTCTGATCGGTCCCTAGGACCGATCAGAGGTTCCTGGACCGATCAGGCTTCAGGTTGATCGGTCCAGAACTATCCGTTGTGAGCCAACGGTCTTCTGTCTTCTGGCTTCTTCTTCGCAGGTGGATGCAGGTTTAAGAGGGTAGAGGGCTTCTACAATGCAGTAACTCTGAAACTCTCTCTCACTCTTCTTCTGGTCCAAAGCTTCTGCTTCTTCACTGCTGTGATCTGAGCTTTGCTGAGCTCGCTTCTGCTTGAAGCTTCATGTGAGCTTCCCCGGCTGGTCAGCTGCTGCTGTTCTTCCGTGAAGTTGCTGCTTCGTCAACGGAAACTAGTCGAAGGCAAGCAAGGTGTTTTACATTCATATTGTTTGTATTTCTTGCTGTATTTCTATCTTGTTGTTGCAAGTTATTGTGGCGAGGTTTCTCCACCCAGAAGGAGTTGTTATTAGCCAGTTTTCCGGGGTCTCATCCACCGACGGATTGATAGGCTTCGTCCACCTTACGGACACGCCGAGGAGTAGGAGTTTATCTCCGAACCTCGTTACATCATCGTGTTAGGTTTGATTTTCTTCTCCTTCCTAGTTTCGTTTCTTGTTTTTATTTCCGCTGCGCTAACCCTAGTTTGTAGAAAGAAACGAGAATTTGGGGCGGCTATTCACACCCCCCTCTCTAGCCGTGACCATCGATCCTAACACTATCCAGGGAAGAGACTATGAGATTACATCTCAATCAATTTGATGCTTACGTTTCACCCTTATAGCTTGTTTGTACCACATTGAACCTACTTTTTGGGATCTCCAATCAGATAGGTTGGGTTGCCGCTATAGATGAAACTAGGACAAGCCTCAGTCCCATTCCCTTACTGGATCTCTTGATTTTCTCAGAATCAAGTCCTTTAGTGAGTGGATCAGCAATATTGTCTTTTGAACTTACAAAGTCCAATGACACCACTCCAAGAGATACTAGCTCACGAATAGATTTCAATCTTATTCGTACATGTCTCTTCTATTTCTGGTTATACTTGGAGCTTCTAATCTGAGCTATTGTTATTTGATTATCACAGTGCACTGAAATAGAAGGTATTGGCTTCATCATTAAGGGAATTTCAGAAAGAAGACCCTTAAGCCAATCAGCTTCAGTTACTGTGGTATCCAAAGCATACAATTCTGCCTCAGATGTAGAACGGGTTATAATCGTCTGTTTAACAGACCTCCAAGCAACTGCACCGCCTCCAAGTGTAAAGACATAACCAGTAACGCCTTTATACTTAGCAGTGTCAGCTATCCAACTGGCATCACTATACCCCTCCAGGACTGCAGGGAATCTCCCATACCACAAGCCCAAGAATATAGTGCCTTTCAGATATCTGAGTACTCTATCTAATGCATCCCAATGCGTTCTATCCGGATAGTTGGTAAACCTGCTCAATTTCGATATAGCAAAAGAAATATCAGGTCTAGAACAATTTGCTAAATACATTAGACTACATATTATTTGTGAGTATCTTAATTGAGACACTGCCACACCACTCTTATTCTTGTGGAGAGTTTTTGAAAGATCATAGGGTGTGACTACAGATTTAACTTGGCTATAGCCATATTTCTCTAATACTCTCTCAATATAAAGTGATTGAGAAATTGCTATTCCATTAGTTGAACGAGTCAACTTCAGCCCTAAAATCATATCAGCACAACCCATATCCTTCATATCAAACTTACCACTTAAGAGGGCCTTAGTCTCATTAATAATAGAAATGTTAGAACCAAACAGTAGAATATCATCTACATACAAACATAAGATAATACAATTATCACCTTTCATTTTAGTATACACACATTTATCAGAGTCATTCATTTCAAAGCCAAATGATAACATAGCTCTATCAAATTTTTCGTGCCACTGCTTTGGGGCTTGCTTCAAACCATAAAGAGATTTGACTAACCTACAGACTTTGTTTTCATTTCCAGAAACTACATATCCCTCAGGTTGATCCATATATATCTCTTCTTCAAGATCTCCATTAAGGAATGTCGTTTTGACATCCATTTGATGGACCTCAAGATGATATATGGACGCTAATGCTATTAACACTCGGATTGTAGTAATTCTGGTAACAAGAGAATAAGTGTCAAAATAGTCAATCACTTCTTTCTGTTTGAATCCCTTAGCAACTAGGCGGGCTTTGAATTTATCTACTGACCCATTAGGTTTTAGTTTTCTTTTAAACACCCATTTACATCATATAGTGTTACACCCAGGAGGTAAATCTACCAACTCTCAAGTGGCATTAGAGATAATAGAGTCCATTTCACTTTTAATGGCCTCTTTCCAGTGCTTAGCTTCAGGAGAAGCCATAACATCTCTATATGTCACAGGGTCACCTTCTATATTATAGGTGATAAAGTCCTGGCCTAAATCCGTAGATACACGTTGCCTCTTGCTCCTTCTTGGTTTTGTATACTCACTAGATTCATCTAGTCTAGAGTGACTTGAGGAAGGTGTACCCACTACGGATAATGGGACCTCTACGGAAGAAGGCTCATTTCTAGTAGGAATACTAGATTGAGGTGTTTTCGTCTTCATAGGAAATATATCCTCAAAAAATGTAGCATCGCGAAGTTCTACAATAGTATTTGCATCTATTCCAGGAATTTTTGATTTAATAATCAGGAACCTATATGCAATACTATTTTAAGCATAACCCAAGAAGATACCATCTACGGTCTTTGGACCAAGTTTTTTCCTTCTGTGTTCAGGTACTATTGCAAGGCAACCCCACACTTTAAGATATTTCAAACTTGTCCTTCGGCCTTTTCAAAGCTCATATGGGGTTTTATCCCTTGACTTCATTGGGACTCTATTTAGCACATGACATGCAGTGTATAGAGCCTCCCCCCACATAAAGTTAGGTAACCCAGAACTGCCTAACATGGAATTAATCATATCTTCAAGGGTTCGATTTTTTCGTTCTGCTATACCGTTGGATTGAGGACTATATGGAGCAGTTACCTCATGGATTATACCTGTATCTTGACAAAATTTTTGAAACAGGTTCGAGGTATATTCTCCACCCCTATCAGACCTTAACCTTTTAATAGTTTTATCGGTTTGATTCTCAGCTTCAGATTTAAAAATCATAAATTTATCTAAAGCTTCATCCTTGGTTTTTAGCAAATAAACATAACAATAACGAGAGTGATCATCAATGAAGGTAATGAAATACCTTTTATGATCTCTCGTTATTACACCGTTAAACTCACAACAGTCAGTATGAATCAATTCTAAAATATCAGAATTTCTATCAACTGATTTGAAGGGTTTACGGGGTTGTTTATATTGCACACAAATTTCACATTTTTTCTTATCATTTAGAGCATGCTTAGGGATCATGTCAAGATTCATCATCCTTTTTACGGTATTAAAATTGACATGTCCTAATCTATCATGCCACAGATCAAAAGACTCAATGTTATATGAACAACCAATATCAAAAGATTTATTTAAAGTAGCATTTTCTACATTGAGTTTAAATAAACCTTCATTAAAGTATCTTTTCCAATAAAGGTTCCTAAATGTAATATTACAACTTTATTACATTTAAAGTTCAACTCATAACCAGCACGGACTAACTTTGATCCGCTAATCAAATTCCGACGGACCGCTGGAACGTGATGCACCTCATGCAGTGACAGGACTTTTCCAGAGGTGAACCTCAGGTCAACTTGTCCTATCCCAAACACCATGGCTGCAGAATGGTTCCCCATGGTCATGGAAGTGCCTTCAATTACCTGATAAGTAAGGAAGGCTGAGCGATCAGCACAACAGTGTACATTATCACCTGTATCAATTAACCATTCATTGAGTTGATAGATCAAGTTTAGTTCGGGTTTGAAGATAACAAACATATCGCTGGTGTCGTCACTAGCAGTCACGACATTTACTTGTGCCTTGGACGTATTGCTTTGGTTTTTCTCCTTGTCCTTTCGCTTAGGGCAGAATTTGACATAATGTCCAACCTGTCCACATGCCCAGCAAGGCTTAGGTTTGGTTCCAGTTTTCTTTTGAACCTTTGGGTTGGGTTTCATCTTGTTTTTCATTTTCTGTTTTTTGAATTTCTTCTTGTCAGATGAGACTACTACATTCGCCTTTGGAATAAAATCCATAGGCATTCTTGTATCATCATTTTTATGTTGCTTCCGATGTTCTTCTTCGATATTTAAGGCAATCATCAAATCTTCGAGAGAGATTTTACCTCTCCGATGTTTAAGAGTCATGCCAAAATCTTCCCAACTCGGAGGTAATTTTTCGATGATTGATAAGACCTGAAAATTTTCAAGTAATGACATATCTCCTTCAGCAAGACCATGAATTTGGACTTGGAATTCATGTGTCTGCTCTATCACAGATTTGCCTTCAACCATTTTGAAGTTTAGGAATTTTGCCACAGTGTACTTTTCTAAACCAGAATCTTCAGAGTTGTATTTTTTATCCAAAGATTTCCACAGCTCTTTAGCTGAAGCGGTTGAACAGTACACATCAAATAGTGCGTCTGAGAGGGCAGATAGGATTTTCCTATGGCAGAGATAATCCCTTTGCTTAAACCTCTCTAAGGCAGCACTACGGGCAGGTTCCTCTTCATTGGGTGAAGGAGGGTCTGTTTCTATAACGGAGAATAGCCCTAGCGTAGTAAGCCAAAATTTCATTCGTTGTTGCCAACGTCTGAAGTTTTGCCCGAAAAATCTTTCGGGTCGGGCGCTAGCCTCATCAGACCCCGTTATCTTATCGTTCATCATGTTTATTGATGCTACAATCAATTCTCTAAAATTGTAGTAATTGTAATAGAACTAATTACACTAATACAGTAATATATAATTGCATCAATAAATGACGAGCATACAATAAACGTTAATAACAGTAAGGGTTAAGAAATTGTGTATCTCCGGTCGAAGCGTCGGACGTGCCGACTGTCTTTAGAGAATTGATTGCCGCCCACGGTGCAGAGGCTCTCCGGCAAAATCCTCCCAAGATCCGACAACCGCTTGCGTCGCTCATAGGTGCACTCCAAAACGAGCGCCGCACTCGGACTCAACCTCAGATCGCGAACCAAGCCTCAGAACTCAGAAAGAAGGAAGAAGAAGTAGAAAGCAAGGGAGAATGAATACTTTGCTTTCTGGAGTGATGCACGCGTTAATCGCGCACGTGACGCCTGGTTTATGGATTTCCGGCTCGAACCCCCCAAATCCACTCGATTTGGGCTTGGCCCACGCATGCGTGTAGGTCCTCTTATTATTGCTAAGTAAGGATGGAAGGACTTCCTATATAAGTCCTTCCAAGCTTCTCCACTTAGCAATGTGGGACTAAAAACATTACAAAAAAATACTTTGAATTTAAAACAAAATCCAACAATATCTCCTTAATAATTTATTTCCCAGCTGCATGTATGTGTATTAATTTTCTGGATGGCTACTGCAAGGAGTAGATATATCAGGAGAGCTAGCTAGGACAACTCTCCAAGTAGCAGAAGAGTGAGAGGAGATAATAAACATTAGCTGCAGGCAGACGATGAATATATATAATCTAAATATTTAGATCTCCTTAACAATTTATTTCCCAGCTGCATTTATGTGTATTAATTTTCTGGCTAGCTACTGCAACGAGTAGATATATATATATCAGGAGAGCTAGGACAGCTCTCCAAGTAGGAGAAGAGTGAGAGGAGGTATATAGAGATCAAACATATATAATAAACATTAATTAGCTTCATGCAAGGGCTGAAAATGATTTCTATACGACAGAGTTGTGTACTAACAACATAATACTCATGAATAAAGTGATCCTTCTTGTCATAGTTATAAAAAGTCAACTTGCTTTAGATTTCTGTCCATACTTCTTTCCCAAAAACTTCTTCTTGTTTGGGCCCAGCTTAGCAGTAGCAGATTGACAACTTCTTTTTTCTTTCCCTTTCCTTTCTTGAATCATTTTCTCTTATCTTTGGATCCAGATGCATGAACAGAACTATCAGCTACAAAAGCTTGTCTAGAACTCCTTACAGATCCTATTCTCTCAACCTCCAGTTCAACATAGCGTGAGACATTAACGAAATACTTGATAATTTCACTTTGAGTCAAATTCTGTTTCATCATCTCCCAAGAATCAAGAAGGGAACATATTACTGTATGAACTTGTTATTCATCATTCAATTCATGACCAACATCCTTTAGATCCAGAATCATATTAGCCATTTCTCTAAGACATTGGGCCATGGATCCTTTCAAATGTTTTTGTACCTATCAAACTTAATTGTCAGCTGACGAAGCTTACTAAAAGTTACTCCATTATACTTTTCTCTTAGGGCAACCCAGACATCATGAGTTGATGGATACGACTCATACTCATTTATCATGTTATCTACCATTGAACAAATCAATATATCCTTAGCAATAGAGTCATTTTTCTTCCATGCCTTATAGTCATCAAGAGATCACGTTTATGTCGTGTTATTGAACCATCAACAGATTAATCCATAATCTAATTACAGTGTTTAGAATTTCTTGTTCCTCAAGAACATATTTATCTTGAGATGTCATATTTTGTAATTATCCCCATATAGTTTCTTTCTCTTATTAAGTTCAGCTATGATGTTCTTAGTAGGCATAAACTATGATAAATAAATATATTATTTAGCTATTCAGTAGGATTCAAATGTATGTAATTTATGATTGACTTATTGTAAATCTAAGTTGGTTTACAAAATTAAGTAATAATTACATTTTCACTCATCATTCGTATGATCCAATCTAATCAACATTGATCAATTATATCACACGCATCCCATTAAATGAACAACTAATCATTAAATGAACTAATCATAAAAGAAACTCATCATTAAATGAACTAATCATTCTTTTAAGATACATAACATTCCTTTTTCAAGTTGGTTAACACATAGCATATACAACTCTAAGAAACTAGATAGGTCACTACTACTTCCATTAGGACATACACTAGTGAAGTAGTAAGCAACACAATCCCTATCTTCTTAGGTTTAGCTAGGAAAATTTCAGGCAGACTAACTTTAGGATTCTCTATTGGATCAACATTCAGATCCTCTTCTAGATCCTTCTCTTGAGGTAATACCTCCTGATCCACATAGTGAAGTAGCTCTATACGCAACTCTGTATATGAGATACGCCCTTCAGAGAGCCCCATAAATGATGTGCTACTTCATTGAAGTGTATCAATAGTGATCGAATCAAAGGCCAAATCTGGTAATTATCTGGGATTATAAAAATCTTGTTGCTCGAGTTTCTGAAATAACTTCTCGAGTCTTTCAATGTGTCCCCAAATTCCGTAAGATGAGTCATACACTATCTCTTGAATAATATCCTTTAACTCATTTCATTGCACATGATGATATCTAGAATTGAAAATAATAAAGACAGTATAAAATCAACAAATCCATAGTAAAACTAGTTTATTTCAATTCAAAGTATGCATAGAACCAATAAAAAAACACAAAAGCAATACAAGACATTTTTTTATTAATTTTTCAAACTCGAATACCAACAATTTTCCATAATTTAAATTTATTTTTTTCACTAAGGAAAAATTAAATTTAAAACTCCTAATAATTTAGAAAAATGTTCTAAAATAAAATCAGAATATTAATCTGAACCAACTCATGGTCATAATGCAATCACTATCAACTAGTCTTAGCGAAGACAACCTCCTCAAATTAAAATCGAGTCCAATTAGATTCATCTCGGTGTTGATTCGGCTAGCGTACTCACTCGACATATCCGAATCACGCTGTTAATCAAATTCGAGCAAGTTTAGAATGCCCAATTGGTATACTCGAGTCATTTAGTTTGAGGGCAATGCCAACTCTATGAACCAACCTAGTCCGAGAGTGCTAGTTTAGTCCGATATATAAGAACTAATTTAATTGGATCTTTACCCAAACCTAATTTTTTCACTGCTAGCCTAATTTGTTTTCAACCCAATTAATTAAAGAAATGAAGCATGAAAAATATAAAAAATATCAACATGCATTAAAAAAAGATCGTTCGCACCAATCTGATAGGTCATTGGTTCGAACCTCTAAGGATGGTGGGCTAGACCATCTTGAACGATTAAGTGATTATGTGTAAAAGAGGGTCTGTCACAACAATCTGACCATCCAGAACGATTAACAGATTATACCAAAAAAAAACAAAAAACAACCTAACCCTTAATTTTCTCCGACGCTAGCACCCCCACCAAGATCAAATCCTCTGTCCTAAGATTCTCGTGTCCCCATATCCCCTCGCCAATCGGATGGACATGACATCCTCGTGATGTGCACTGCATCGTTGAGATGTCATCTAACCTGTCCGATCGGTGAGGGGATATAGGGATACGAAAATCTTGGGACAGAGGATCTGATCTCTCATTTCAACCGCCAGCTAGTGTCGAAGGAAATTTCTGTGGGTGTTGGTTGTTGTGTTCGGGGCCCAGTGACAATTGCAGATTGCGACTGCACCCAACAAATGGCTGCAGATTGCAACTCTGTCGTGATTTCATGTTTAGGGCCTAGTGATGATTGAAGATTGTGATTGCGCCCCAGCAACGACGACAACAATGACAGATTGTGACAGAGCAAACTTCGTCGGGATACCTTTGACATTAAACAAGTGCATATAATTTGAACATGTATGTTATTCACAGATCTAGAATGTCTAAAACTCATGCATTCAACAATCATTGATACCAATGTTGTTTCTACTGCATGAATCACAAAACTATATACACTTACAGTGATTTACAATAGACCCTCATACTTATTGTCGGAAGAGCAATCACGAGATCGAACCACCCCTCAGTGTTTCTCCCCTTTGTTTGGATGTTTTATTTTGGAGAAAAAAATAGCAACTCTCTTACACTTGGACGAACTCTCTTATCAATAAGGGAGAGTAGTGGGATTGTGGGATGTGGCAGGCAATTGCATTGCAGTTGTAACTGACTTAAGCATTGGAGTGGACGAGTCGAGACACTCTTGATCTCCATTTTAACCCTCCTTCACTCATCTACTCCCCGAAGGCTCTCCAGATGATTCGATTCTCATGGTGACAAGAGACAATTCGCTCCCCCCCGGCGCTTCCATCAGGCCATCCTTAGACTAATATGGAAGAGGTAAATCACGGTTGACTATTTAGCCTTGGTCAGTTGAATAGTGCATGGGGAGGGTAGGGACCTAAGTACTAGTTGGGATTTAACCCCCATACATCATGGTGGCAACACCACTATGAGCTAGCAAATTGTTCGTCCCGAGGGGACTAGATGATTTGATTCTCCCTGTAGCACACAGTGACACACTTCTACAGCTCCGCAAGCATCTTCAATGGCTCCACCTCCCTCCAACTCACGACAACTCCATCAACACAGAGGACAACTCAAATTTTCTTCGAAGACTCGGCGGCCTAGTCAATATCGAAGATGTTGGAATATGCCGGATATAGTGTGTGCTAAAAACACGTTTCGTAAACATGTACAACGGAAGACTTAACGATAAATAAATTAATTTATTACATCACATATACCACATGCATGCAAGATATAATCGCACAAACAAGATCATAAAATAAAACAGAATTGAATAACAATTATTGTAGGTATACCTTACAGATGATCTGTAATAAGAAGGGCATCAACCTTTTGTGACATTATCGAACCTCGCCTCTATTCGTATCCACGCCGAGCTCTTCAAATCAACTCCAAGAGAATAAGTTTTGCCTTTGGAAGGTACTAGCACGAGCTAAGGAGAAGGATCAAGAAGAGGAAGAAGAAGCACAAGAAAAATCTTCTTCCTTTGGGTGGCTCACAGCAACAAGAGGAGACCCCTCTTGTTATAGTCGGTGGCAAAAGAGAGAGAGACGGAGAGAGAGAAGTATTGGATTTAGGTTTCCAAAACCTAATTAAACCAATAATGAATTATCTATTAATTATCTCTTAACCATATCAATATATAGTCATCTTTAATGAGTTGGATTAAAAAGCTCAAATCTAATCAATTATGCCTTAACAAAAAATTAGCATATTAACCCCTTGGTTTGGTTCACAACTAAATTAAGTTGGTTTATAGCTAAACCAAATTGGTTTATGACTAATCCAAATAGGGTCCAACTCTGTCATAAGAGATGTGGCTCATCCTCGCTTCCATTCCAACAAATATTTCTATATTTGTCTTATGTATGGTCCAACCAAACATTTATCTCTTGATCTGAGAATCCTATTCTCTAACTTGTTTTACGTCTTTTAGAGACTCGTAGTGCATGTGATCCAATAGGTTCCCGGTTTATCTTGATCGTCCATAATTAACTACTTAATTATGAAATGATAATGAGCGCCACCAAATAGTACACCATAATTCCTAATTAATCGAAAAATCATGGTTGATCTCAGAATTAATTATGAACCCTTCAGTAGCTATAGTGAGTCATGCCTCATTCCTTTCACTCATCTTATACCCACTTGGTTCAAGATATGGTCTATGTGTCTACCCCCACTAGGCTGACTACGTCATACCTAACCCAAGTAATACTTTCTCGTTGTACGAATTCAAATTACTAGTACATGTGTACAAGAGCCTCATACTCTTAACTTATGATACTTTGGCCAAAAACTTTGAGTAATAATCCTAACAAGTGGTCATAGGATATACATCTCCTCTCAAGAAGTGGTGAATCATTTGTGGACTATCCAAACACCTTCAGGCACTTCGACTTATACCCAATCATCTCGGGTCCACACTTTTAAGAGATGTTTGCTTAAGATATCAAAGTGTAAGTCTCTATAACCAACATGACTTGTATACCTCAAGTCAAAGAAAACTTGCACTCGAGCTGCAGTAAGAATTTTACAAGCATATCCATATATGTAGAGAACCATGTGAAGTCTTACAGCAAGTCACTCCAATGAACTAGTTACCATAACTAGCATTCATGTTTATGTCTCGACATCCTAATGTCTCCAGCTGTGAGAAACAGCTGCTTAACCGAACTAAAGAGTATAACTCGTGCTAGCCTTATAGAATTAATGATGTCTAAATACACCAATTCGACACTAGAGAAATTCTAATACGTTGATAATTGCACATATAGAGATAATCACAAGTTGTGATTCAATCACAAGTTGTGATTCAATCACAAATTCTCTCATGCTAGGAATTGTATTGCGGACATTCAGTAAATGAATTTAAGACTATTCAAACATATAATATGCACATAAATAGTGAATCTATATTTATCAAATAAATAGTAAAATCATAAGATGATTGCCTTAGGATATCCCTAACAAATCTAACACTCTCACTTGGCCTAATATCAAACACCACAGTGTCCTAAACCGTAAGTATGAATGTGACTCTTAAACTTGCTTTGTGGTAGAGCCTTTATTAAAGGATCCACTAGGTTCTTTTTAGTGGGAATTTTCTCAAGTTATATTTCTTTCCAACAAATGATCTCCCTGATCAGATGATAGCGGCGAAGCACGTGTTTGAATTGCTGATGAGACATAGGTTTCTTTGCTTATGCAATGGCTCTAGTGTTGTCACAATAAACAAGTAATGCTTTAGCAGTGGATGAAACCACACCAAGTTGGGTAATGAACTTCTTAATCTAAACAACTTCCTTTGCTGGTTATGAAATTGCAATGTATTTCGCCTCACAGGTAGAATATGCAACAATGTCTTGCTTAGAACTCTTCCAACTAACTGCACCTCCATTTAATATGAATATGAATCTAGAATGGGACTTGGAGTCATACTTGTCTATTTGGAAACTGACATCCGTATACCCATATGATCATATCACCATCTCCATATACCAAGAACATATCCTTAGTTCTTCTCAAGTACTTAAGAATCATCTTGACAACCACCCAATGATCTATTCCTAGATCTGATGGGTATTTGCTCATAACACTCAAAGCATATGATACATCGAGTCTTATATATGACATAGCATACATGATAGATCATATTGCGGGTGCATAAAGTATCTTATCTATACAAATTCTCTCGTCTTTTGTGAGTGGCACATATACTTTGAAAGGTGAATTTCATGCCTCATAGGTATGAGCCCTTTTTTGGATTCAGACATGCTAAACCGTTTTAGCACTCTGTCTATATATGTCGACTGTAAAAGATCAAGTAACTTTTTCGGTCTATCTCTATAGATATTCATCCCTAGTATGTAAGTTGTTTCTCTCATATCTTTAATGGAGAATGTCATGGACAACCAAATTTTAACTGATTGTAGAACTAACACATTGTTTCCTATAAGTAATATGTCATTAACATATAATATTAAGAATACAACTACACTCCCACAACCTTTTGATACACATAAGTTTGTCTAGATTTTGTGAGAAATCAAACTCTTTGATTGCCTCATCAAAACAAATATTCTAACTCTTAGTTGCTTGCTTTAGTCCATAAATGGGCCGTTAAAACTTGCATACTTTATTCTTGTTAATAGATGTGAAACCTTCGGGCTATATCATATACATGTCCTTGAGCAGGTTTCCATTAAGAAAAGTTATTTTCACATCCATTTTCTATATTTCATAATCATGATGAGTGGATATGGCCAGGAGTATCTGAATGGATTTAAGTATTGTTAGCATGTATACTAAAAACCTAGCTTTTGGTATAAACATTTATCTAGAAATAAGAATCACATTGGTCAAATGTCTACATTTATGATAAATGTAGTTGTTCAGTTAATTTATATTGTAGATAACATGGTATGTGGTGTCACACACAGAAGATCATGTTATCAGTACCTTATAAATTATAAACAGTAGCTCACGATCAAGATGGAAAGGAACAAACCATTGGAAGATCGTAGTGTAATTAGGTATTAGTTTGTCTTAACTATATAATTACACTAGTACACTTAGAGTGTATTGAGTAGGACCATTAGAGGTCGTTTCTTTTATACTGACTTTATAAAGGAACAAAGACCTCAGTTATTATGGAAGTGTGTGCTCTTAATCCTAATATAATAACAAGCACATATATTTGATATTTATTTCTTTAATTTATCAATGGGTGAGATTTAGTTCGATAAATCAATAAGCCCGATAAGTTGGGAAATGATATCACTTATAGTGTGTGTTATTGATTATAGAAGGAAACTGTGTCCTAGTAATCTAGGTTGAGAATGTTCCCAAGAGGAGCTCATAAGGATTGTCATGTTAAACCTTGCAGGTGGACTTAGTCCGACATGACGATAAGGTTGAGTGGTACTACTCTTGGACTAAGATATTAATTAAATGAGTTGTCAGTAACTCACTTAATTAATGGACATTCGACATCTTAAACACAGGGAGACTAACACACTCATAATAAGAAGGAGCCCAAAAATGTAATTTGGAATTGGTGCGGTAGTTCAATAATAGTTCTCTAGTGGAATGAATTATTATTGATAAAATTAAGTTGTGTGTTCGTGGCGAACACGGGATGCTTAATTTTATCAGGAGACCAAAACCAATTCCTCCTCTCGGTCCCTATTATAGCCTCTTAATTATAAAGTACTATACCCACCTATACCCACCTATACCCACCTTCTTACCCATCCTATAGGGGTCGGCCAAGCTAGCTTGGAGACCAAGCTAGGGCCGGCCATGGGTAGGTTCATGGGTGAATTCATGTGGCCGTCCCTAGCTTGAACTCAAGCTTAGGTGGTCGGCCCTATTAAAATAAAAAGGAATTTTAATTTTAAAAAATTTTCTTATGTGGATAACATGATTTAAAAGAGAGTTTAAAAATTTAAATCTTTCCTTTTATAAGATTCTACAATAGATTAAGAGAAGAGCTAAATCTCTTTCCTTATTTGTAGATTAAAAGGTTGATTTTAATTTTGGTAAAAACTTTCCTTTTAATCATGTTCATGATTTAAAAGAAAGTTTAAAAATTAAAAAAATTCTCTTTTATTAGTTTCTACAAAAGATTAAGAAAAGATTTAATATCTTTCCTTATTTGTAGATTGAAAGGATATTTTAATTTTTAGTGATAACTTTCCTTTTTGGAAATTATCCACATGTTTAAAAGAAAGATTTTAATTTATAAAGTTTCCTTTTTATTAACCAATCATGAAGGGATAAAAATTATTGGAGAAAATTTTATAAATTTCCGGAAACAAATTAGGAAGTTTTAATTCTTGTTTTAATTAAAACTTTCCTTGATTTGGGGATTGTAGGTGGCCGGCCATTGATATTAAGAAAAGAAAATTGTTTTAATTAAAATAATTTTTCTTTTTCATGGCAAAGGAATTAAGGAAATTTTTATTTAAATTTCCTTATTTGCCAAGACCAAGGATTATAAAAGAGGGGGTAGAGGTGCCTTCATGGTGAACGACTCTATTCTTTTTCTTCCTCTCTTTTCTTCCTAGGTGTGGCCGACCCCTAGAGGTTCCCCTTCTCCTTCTCTCTTCTCCTTCTTGTGGCCGAGACTTCATCATCTTTTGGAGACATAGAAGTGGCCAGATCTAGCTTGGAGAAAAGGAGAGAAAGGAGTCTTGTTTCTTGCATCCCTTAGAGTTTGGTTGGTGGAAAAAGTTCTTCATCCTTTGGAAGTTTTTGCTTGGACGAAACTTGAAGGAAGGAAGAAGAAGGTGCCTTGGTGGTTCTCATCTCGGAAGATCATTGCCCACATAATGTCCGAGGTTAGAAGAGGAATACGGTAGAAGATCAAGAGGTCATTGAAAGTTCATAAAGAAAGGTATAACTAGTAATTATTTTCCGCATCATACTAGTTTTATTTTTTTGTAAAAATACCAAATACAAGAGGCATGTGATTCTAGGTTTTGAATTAGTTTTCGATGTTGTGTTCTTTTATTTTCTTTTCGAACTTGTGCTTCGATTATTCTTTTTTGTTAACCTAGAGTTATTTAAGGAAATTAAATATTAACTTTCCTTAAAAGGCTTTGTCTAGGCGGTGGTGGTTGTTCCCATATTCAAGAAGGCCATGTGCCTCGCCATGCAGTCCTGGAAGCTAAATTTGGAAATTAATATTTAATTAACTTTGTGACCTAGGTGATTTGATCGAACGTGTTAAGTTCCGTAGGAGATCCAAGTCTAAACCTAAAAGAACATATAAGTTAAACTTGGGATTAACCGTGTTAAGTTCCGCAGGTGATCCAAGTTTAATTTAAAAGAACATATGGTAGCTAGGAAAGGTTCAGACCTTTGTACACAATTTTTGTACAGTGGAATCGTTAGGCTTTCCGAGTAGCAACCAACAAGTATGACTATACGTGAGAAGGTTTCATTATAGTCAATGTCTTACCTTTGACGATAGTCTTTCCCCACCAACCTTGCCTTGTAGGTAATTACATTACCATCCATGTAAGTTTTTTTTCTTGAAAATCCACTTGCACCTTATAGGCGTAATGAATTTAGGTGGGTCCACCAAATTCTAAACATGATTTTCATATACAGAATTCATTTATGACTTCATAGTTATAAGCCACTTATCATTCTCTGAACTATTCAGAGCTTCTTCGTAATTAGTAGGTCTCTCATCCTCAATGAGTAACACGTCATTCGATTCTCTTACAAGAGATCCATATCTCTCAAGAATATTGTGTGTCCTATCTGATCTACGAGGAGATTGTGTCATAATTGGTTGCGGTTCTTAACTATGTATCTTATTAGCATCTATTGGAGTCTTTTGAACTTCATTAAGTTTAACTATACTCCCACTTGCTTCCTGCAAGAGAAATTCTTTCTCTAGGAATGCAACATGCCTTAAACAAACACCTTTTGTTCTTAGGGGTGATAAAATTGGTAACCCTTAGTTTTCTTAGGGTATTCAATAAATAAACACTTATCAGACTTAACGTCCAACTTATCTAATACAATCCTCTTCACATAAGTAGGGCATCCCTATTTCTTCAAATACGATATTAAGTGTTTTTTACTAGTCCATACCTCATATGGAGTAGTTGATATTACCTTCGTCGGGACTCTGTTTAACAAGTAAACAACTATCATGAGTGTATAACCCCAAAAGATTTTGAAAAAATTTACACGATCCATCATTTACCTAATCATGTCCAACAGAGTTCAGTTACACCTTTTTGATACACTATTATGTTGTGACGTATAAGGTAGAGTCTATTGAGATAATATACCATTGCCCCTTAGATAATCTTGAAACTCTTGGCTCAAATACTCACCACCTCGATTGGATCGAAGTATCTTAATACTTTTACCAAGTTGTTTCTCTACTTTATTTCTGAATTCTCTAAACTTTTCAAAGGATTTAGACTGATATTTCATTAGATACACATACCCATAACGAGAGTGATCTCCAATGAAAGTAATGAAGTAGTTATAACCTATTAGTGCATGAGATGACATTAGTTCACATACATCGATATGTATGAGCCCAAGTAACTCATCAACTCGTTCATCTTTTTCAGAAAAAGATAACTTTGTCATCTTGCCTTTTAAACATGGATTACATGTATCAAATATATTGTTATGAACCGCAAGTGCACAATTTTGTAGTCAGTAATAAAAAGATTATCGATCCCATAAGGACTGTTAATTAAGCACTAGTTAATTTTGCACGATGAATTATCTAGACAAACGTAAGATTGGTTGGAAAAGAAAGTAAGAGAAAGAGAAGAGATGGTGGATCTTGAGAGGAGTTGAGCTAAGAGGATGTGAGAGATGGTTTGAGATGCGATTCTAGGATTTTGGTTTCCTTGTGATGCTAGGCGATGTTACATAGATTGCTTAGTTCCTATCCTCTATGTTCATGCTCTTGTAGGAAGTTAGATGCATTACCAACTCTCCCCCGCAGTGGATAAGTCGGCATGATCTCCTACTCCATGTCCTATGCTACTAAATGGAAGTGATTCCTATGAAGTCTGTTAGTGGGGCAACCTATCACTGACGCCCCTCGGTCATACAACATAGAAACACACTAACACACAATAACATAGAAATATAAATAGTGATTATACCCGATCTCCTATTTCCTTGTGGAGATTTGCTTCTCCTTTCAAGGTGATACCTTAGACGTCTGTTAGCAGGGTAGCCTGTCACTAGCGCCCCTTGGTCATACAATCTAGGGTATCCTCCCTACGGGATTAACAATTCTACACAACCATTTGATAAAATATGCAAAAGATATATATAAGTTTCACACACACATTTCATCAAACATGAATAAGGTATTAACTAGTCATTGAATAGAAACATGGCAAATCCACATAGCTTTACATTTCCATCACATCACATATACTCCCTAATCCTAGAAAGGAGATTTACTCCATTGCATAGGAAGAACAACCCCAAAACATAAAGTAAAGCATACTTACAACCCTAGATGTGAGAAGAAGGGGAAGAAGAGATGCTTGCCGATGTTTCCAATGTCTTGGGGATGGCTCCTTGCTCCGGAGATGGACGGATCATCAAGGGATGGAGGTGAATGAAGCTCTAGGATTTCCCCCTAAGAGGAAAGCCCTTCCCTAAGGAGAGGGATGAAGTCCTAAACCCAAGACGAGTTAAAGAATGAGCTTCTTGACCCTTTTATACCTCCTCCAAACTGCCCAGAAAAACAAGGATTACAGGGGTCCAATAAACCAGATTTTTCACCCATTAAAAAAGGTTTTCTTGTGATTCACCATGAACTAAAGTTGTAGCTCTTGAAATTATCTACAATCTAATATTTGGATTAATCCCTGGCTCTAAGTGAGCCAAAAGTTATGAAGGTTCAAAGTTTGGTTTGCAGTCTGGGCGGAGGTCCAGATGAACCGCATGGGTAGACAATGATATCTCTCTATTCGATCTGAAGAAAAATTGTAGACCTTGAAGTTAGCTATGTTTCAGTATCAAAAACAACCCAAAACTCCAACCGAACATAAAGTTATGGCCTTTTTACGATCGGTCTGCAATCTATCCAGAATTCAGCACAGCTCTGTTTTGGCGTGGCACGACCCCGTGGCATGACCCCTGGCACGACCGTGTGGATCCACATGATTGACTTCTTCTTGGCCTCGGCTCTGGTCACATGGCCGTGTGGATTCACACGGCCTGACCTGACTTCCTCTCGGGTTGAGTCACACGACCGTGTGGGTCACACGACCGTGTGAATTCACACGGCCGTGGACTTCTTCACCTCTGGAAAGCTGGCACGCATGGCCGTGTGCTGCCTGGTCATAGGATATTGACACGACCGTGTGGCTCACATGGTCATGGCTTGATTTGGCTCTGATGGAGGAGCACAGCCATGTGGGTCACACAACCTTGGCTTGATTTCTTCCAAAGTAATTCTCGTGTGCGTTTTTACTCCATTTTCACTCCAATATGTGTCCTGTCAATCAAAATATACAAAGAGCAGATCTCCGAACAAAATGTAATGAAAGTATGACATTATAATGAATAAAGTACAATTAACATAGGTTATGCTCATGAAATATAAGTAGATGTGCGTCAAGACATACATAAAAGTATATATAATCTATGCACATCATATATCTAATTCAAATGATTTAAGAACTACAATTTTTGCAATTCTGACATGCATTTCTTACTTATATGGCCAAGACAACAATGCCACGAGTAAGAGGTTAATTAATTAAATTTATTCGAACATGTTTATTGCTCATTTCGATATTGAATACTTCACTAGATATACCTAACGTGTAGATGTCATTGCATAAAGTTTCAGTGCGATAAAAACACCATTCAAAGTTATATAACAATAATTATTACTAAAAGTCAAATGGAAATATTTTCTATTTAAGCAAGAAATTGAAACAATATTTTTTATTAATGCAGAACAAAATAATAATTATCCAGTTCTAAGACAAGTTCACTAGGAAGCTTTAACAAGTATGTTTCGATGGCGACTGCAACAACCTTTGCTCCATTCCCAACTCACAGACGTGATTCTCCCTTGATTAGTCTTTTGTTATTCCTTACCCCCTGTATGTCATTACATATATGTAAGCCACACCCAATATCCAATATCCAAGTTTCTGAGGAGATAGCATGACAATCAATAACAAAAATACCTGAAGAGGATAGGGCATTGAATGCCTTATTCTTCTTCACAGACTCAAGATAAATCTTGCAGTTTCTTCACCAGTGTCTCATCTTACCATAATGATGGAATGAGCCCTTTTATGCTGGTTCTACTGTCTTGGCCATTTTGCTCTTCCCCTTAGCCTAATATTTTGGCTTCCTCTTAGAACCTTTCTTAGAGAAGTCTACTAACATCACAGTTTTCTGTTCACCTTTAACAAAAGACTCTAAAGTCTTGAGCATATTAATCATCTCGGGGACGGTCGATTCCAAATTGTTCATCATAAATTGTGAATGACTTTTCAACAAATTATATAAAATTAAATCAATACTTAACTCATAATCCATCGCAAAACTAAGTGATGATAAACACTCTATGTAGCCGTTCATCTTTAATACAAATTGTACTATAGACGAACCCTCTTGCATCTTTGAGCAAAAGATAAGATTGGAGACGTCGAACTTTTTGGATCTAGCTTGCTCATCAAACAGCTCACGAAGATGATATACAATATCATAAGCATCCAAATGCTCATGTTGTTTCTGTAGTTTAGGAGTCATAGTGACTAATATGATGCAACTTATAAGTACAGAATCATCCTTATGTTTCTGATGGACCAACAATTGGTCCGCAGTTGCATCAATATCAAGACTTGTGGGAAGAGGCTCATCAAGAACATAAGCTAGATTCTCAGCTTTGAGAGCAATTCTCAAACTTCGAAACCAGTCCAAGAAGTTCGGCCCAGTCAGTTTGTTTAAGTCCAAAATCAAACGTAGATTAACGGAAGTCAAAATTTAATGATTAACCTAAAAATAAAAAATGAGAATGTATTAGAGACATGATTTTATTTATGTTAACAATTTACATGTAATAAAAGTCCGCTTATTTATCAAATTCAAATACCCATATTTTAAATTCGAGAGATAGTAGGTAACAAGTTTACCGTTTACATATCACTTGTATGCAACTATCATATTATGCTAGCAACTAATTAATTTTAGCATAAATATCGAGTTGTTAACACATTAACAAGTATACATCAAATGCATATCACCCAACTTCAACTCTATCTACATTGATTATGGCTTTGGCACAACAAATCAACACTTTAAGTTTAAAACCAACCCATTAATCATGAGATTGCATCTTCATGATTTGAACATATTTAATTTTAAGTTGAGCTTGACTTTGGCCAACAACTCAAACAAGAACTTAAACTCCGATTCTTACCATATTAACGGAATGTGTAGCTTTTAATATTGTGTAAGGGATTTGGTCTCATCTACATCATAAAAATATTCTATCTACATGACATTATACGTATGACATAAATGATGACTTGATACATCACACGCATAACATAGATGATGATATGACACATCTCATGCATGACAAAATCAAATAATGTCATAATTAATGCATTTACATGGTGCATAATATAGCATGAACTTGGTATAAATTTAAATATGTTATAATTTTATTTTGGAAATAAAAATATCTTATAAATCTGATTTTAATAAATCAAGATTTTTCTAATCAAATTAGGAAACTGTTGGACCCTGTAGATTATTTTGATGTGATCAGCCAAGTTATGTTAGGTTCTGTTTGTTATTTGATCCCTATGTCTAAGTGTGCAGGAGCTTAGGAGTGCAGGAAGTCGAGCGGAAGATGCAGCTAGCAAGAAGGACGACACAGGAAGGGAGCTGACGGGCTCGGTGCGTCCGAAGGACGAAAGAGCTATGGAAGAATACATCGGTGGACGAGAAGAATGTGAACGACGTTCGAGAGACGAGAAGCCGGGTCGGAAGCCTGCTCGAGGAGAAGGCCGAAAATTAGGTTCGAGTGCACCCTATTTCGGTTGGCCGCAATCACCCAAGCAATCGGAGCTTCGGAAGAAGAAAAGGAGTCAAAAGTGTTGGTTGCTACTCGGAAAACCTATAGGTTCCACTGTACAAAAATTTTGTACAAAGGTCTGAACCTTTTCCTAGCTACCATGTGTTCTTTTAAATTAAATTTTGGATCGCCTGCGGAACTTAACACGTTTGATCCAAAACTTAATCTATTTGTTCTTTTAGGTTTTGACTTGGATCTCCTGCGGAACTTAACACGTTCGACCCAAATCACCTTAAGTTATTAATTCCATTAAATATTAATTTCCATAATTGGTTCCCAGTACTGACGTGGCGAGGCACACGGCCTTCTTGGATATGGGAGCAACCACCACCGACTAGACAAAACCTTTTATAGAAAGCTAATATTTAATTTCCTAAAATAACTTTAGGTTAACCAAAAAGAACAATCAAATCACAAGGAAAAGAAAAAGAAACAAAAGAACACAACATCGAAAAACACATTCGAAATTCTAGAATCGTAAGCCTCTTGTATTTGGTATTATTTCCATAAATAACTAATATGATGCGGAAAGAAAAATTACTAGTTATACCTTGTAGAAAAACCTCTTGATCTTCTACCGTATTCCTCTTCTAACCTCGGACGTTGTGTGGGCAACGATCTTCCGAGATGAGAAACCACCAAGCACCTTCTTCTTCTCCTAGCTAGGTTCGGCCAACACAAAGAAGCTTCACCAAGGACGAAGAACAAAATACCAACCAAGCTCCAAGGGATACAAGCTTTCTCTCCTTCTTCTTCTTCTTCTCCAAGTAGTATCCGGCCACCACAAGAACTCCAAGCAAGAGATAAGTTTCGGCCACCACAAAAGAGGAAGAAAGGAAGAGGATGATGATGGCCGGCCATAATAAATTTCAAGGATGAAGTAATTCGGCCACCACCAATGCTCCAAGGATGCTAGAGACGAGACTTGCTTTCTCTCCTTCTTCTCCTTCCTTGATCCGGCCACAAACAAGAGCTCCACCAAGAAGATAGGTTTCGGCCAACAAGAGGAGAGGAGAGAAAGAGAAGGGTCGGCCACCACACCAAGGAAAAGAGGGAGAAAAATAATAGAGGTTGTTCACCATGAAGGCACCCCTACCCCTTCTTTTATATTCCTTGGCTTTGGCAAATAAGGAAATTTATTTATAATAAAATTTCCTTAACTTTCCTTGACAACAATTAATTAAGAAAAAATTAAATAAATTTTCCTAATTAATTGTATGTGGCCGACCACCTCATGTAGAGCAAATAGGATAATTTTAATCAACAATTAAAACTTCCTTTTTTGTCTTTGGAAATTTTAAAAAATAAAATTTCCTTTTAAAATCCCTTCATGGTTGATAAAAAGAAATTTCTATAATTTTAATTTTCAACATGTGAATAATTTTTCAGAGAGAAAAAATAAAATATCTTTCCAATCTACAAATAAGGAAAGAGATCTAATCTCTTTCTTTTAATCTTTTGTAGATCTTTTAAAGAGAGATATTTTAATTTTAATTCTCTGTAATAAATTATATCTTCCACATAATAAAAATTAAAATTAAAATTCTTTTTAATTTAATGGGGGCCGGCCACCTAAGCTTGGGTTCAAGCTAGGGCCGGCCACCCATGAACCAAGGCTTGGCCGGCCCTAGCTTGAACCACAAGCTAGCTTGGCTGGCCCCTTTCTCATGGGTATGAAGGTGGGTATAGGTGGGTATAGTACTCTATAAATAAGAGGCTACGATAGGGACCGAGAGGAGGAATTGGTTTTGGTCTCCCGATAAAATTAAGCATCCCGTGTTCGCCCCGAACACACAACTTAATTTTATCAATAATAATTCATTCCACTAGAGAACTATTATTGAACTACCGCACCAATCCCAAATTACATTTTTGGGCTCCTTCTTATTATGAGTGTGTTAGTCTCCCTGTGTTTAAGATATCGAATGTCCACTAATTAAGTGAGTTACTGACAACTCATTTAATTAATATCTTAGTCCAAGAGTAGTACCACTCAACCTTATTATCATGTCAGACTAAGTCCACCTGCAGGGTTTAACATGACAATCCTTATGAGCTCCTCTTGAGGACATTATCAACCTAGTATCTCTAGGACACAGTTTCCTTTTATAATCAACAACACACACTATACGTGATACCATTTCCCAATTTATCGGGCTTATTGATTTATTGAACTAAATCTCACCCATTGATAAATTAAAGAAATAAATATCAAATATATGTGCTTGTTATTATATTAGGATTAAGAGCACACACTTCCATAATAACCGAGGTCTTTGTTTCTTTATAAAGTCAGTATAAAAGAAACGACCTCAAATGGTCCTACTCAATACACTCTGAGTGTACTAGTGTAATTATACAGTCAAGATAAACTGATACCTAATTACACTACGACCTTCCAATGGTTTGTTCCTTTCCATTATGGTCGTGAGCTACTGTTTATAATTTATAAGGAACCGATAACATGATCTTCTGTGTGTGACACCACACACCATGTTATCTACAATATAAATTAATTGAGCAACTACATTTATCATAAATGTAGACATTTGACCAATGTGATTCTTATTTCTAGATAAATGTTTATACCAAAAGCTAGGCTTTTAGTATACACTCTAACAATCTCCCACTTATACTAAAAGACTAAGCTGCTATATCTGCTGCCATACATCTGATTCCCATCCCTTCAACATGCCCATCAAAAGCTCTTGCCTTAAGGACCTTAGTGAAAGGATCTATAGGTCATCACCTGATGCAATCTAGGCGGCAACAACTTCTCCTCGTTTATACGATTCCTCGTATTGGGTGGTACTTGCGCTCTATTGTGTTTACTTGCCTTATAGACTTATGGTTTCTTCGAGTTTGCTACTGCACCACCATTATTACAATAAATTGTAATAATTTTTGGACAAACCAGAAATCATATCTAAGTCTATCTTGAGGTTAGTGAGTCATTCAGCTTTTATGGCTATCTCATAGGCTTGCCATATACTAAGCTTCTATGGTGGAGTCCAGAAAAACACCTATGCTTATCACTCTTCCATAGTTATGACTTTACCTCCTAAAGTAAACACAAAACCCCGAGGTTGACTTATTATTGTCCCTATCCAATTGGAAGTCAAAATCCATGCAACCCACAAGGACTAAATTAACTGCCTTGTAAGCTAGCATATAATCTCTAGTGCCTCTAAGGTACTATAATATATGCTTTACTGCAGTTCACTGTCCTTGTCCAGGGTAACTTTGATATCTGCCAACTATGCCCTTGGCAAAACAGATTTCTTATCTCGTGCATAGCATTCATTAGGCTTCCGACAGCCGAAGCATAAAGAACTGCCTTTATTTCCTTTATCTCCTTTGATGTCTACAGAGACATATCTTTAGATAAAGTTACTCCATCCTGAAAAGGTAAGAAACCTTTCTTGGAGTTTTGCATGCTTTAAAACGAGCAAGGATTTTTCCGATGTATGAAGCTTGGGATAAGTAAAATATTCTTTTCTTGCGATCCCTTATTACTTTGATCTCAAGAATATATACATTCTCCCAAGTTCTTTATATCGAATTGTTTGGACAACCATACCCTTACTTCTGACAACATTTTGATATTGTTTCCAACTACCAAAAATGTTATCTAAGTATAGTACAAGAAATACCACCACGTTTCCATCACATTTTTTGTATACACAAGACTTATCCGGTTACTAAATCCATAGATCTGGATTACTTTGATAAACCGGATGTTCCAAGACCTTGAAGCTTTGCCTCAGTCCATAGACTGATTGAGCTTACACACAAGATGCTCTTAGCCCTTTGCAATGAACCCTTCTGGTTGTTTTATATGGATGTTTTCTTCAAGACTTCCATTAAGGAATGCTGTCTTGACATCCACTTGCCAAATAGATAAAAGAATCCGGATAGACTTAAGCATGGCTACCAGTGAAAAAGTTTCCTTTTTCATCTAGCCTTGCTTTGAAAGTTTCTACCTTCCTGTCTATCCCTCTTTTCCTATTATAGACCTTTTTATACCCAAAGGCTTTTACACCATTTGGTGGTTCTACAAGCTTCCAGATTTTATTAGAATACATATATTCTAATTCTGTTATTCATCACTCTTTGTCAAGATGATGCATCTTTATCTTGGAGTGTTTCGTCATATGTCCGGAGATCAGGTTCATGTCCTCCAGGGATCGAGTCCAAAAACTCTCCCAAAACATGAATCATTTTAGGTTGCCTAACAACCCTCCCACTACGATAAGGCACTTTCTGCAATTGTGTATCATTTGTGATACGTGTTGCAGTTTCCTTGTGGTATCTCATCTTGTACAGTTGGTACTAGATTAGACATGCCTTTTATTACTTCCAAATTTTCTTATGGGCACATGGTTTATTACATAGTCCTTTTCTAAAAATCGATCATTGATGCTAACAATGACCTTCTGATTTTTAAGACTATAAACCTACTTTTATTTCACTAGGATAACCCACAAACAAGTGAATTCCTGTCCAACTTATCTTTGTCTCTCTTCTGCATATGTGCTGGACTACCCGAATCCGAATATGCTTCAAAATAGGCTTACGCCTATTCAGCAATTCTATATGAGTAGAGAGTTCTAACTTGGAAGGTACTATGTTCACTTTCGTTTTCAGAGTTTTATCCTTAAAACAAATTTGGTAATTTTATGAATAACTCATCATCTATCTAATTATTCCATAAGAGTCCTTTACCTTCTTTCTACTACACCATTCTGTTGGGGTGTACCAGATGCAGTTAGTTGGGATTGAAATCCAACTACTGATAAGTGACTCCTAAAATCTCTCAAGAGGTGCTTGCCACTACGTTCTTCCATAGTGACTTTTTACTTTAATATTTCTCCGCATCAACCTTGTACTCTTTGAACTAATCAAAGTACTTAGTCTTGCGGTACATTAAGTAAATTTATTTGTATCTTGAATAGTTGTCTATAAAATAGACAAAATATTCAATACTACCTCTTGTCTGGATATTTATAGGATCACACAAATCAGAATGAACCGATTTCAACATATCTTTGACTCCATACCCCTTGGACTTAAAAGCTTCTTGGTTATTTTCCTTCCAAGTAAGACTCGCAGGTTGGAAATATTTCCACTACCAATGAACCCAAAAGTTCATTAGCTACCAGTGAATCCTACTCAAGTATAACCTAACTTTTAGATGCCAAAGATATAATTGGTTCATTTCCGAAGGTTGCTTTCTCTTAAAATTAGAAGATGTGTTACTAATTTCCATTTATTGCATCGTGGGAGTTATTGGATTATAAATTGTCAACCATCATACCAGAATAGATAATTTTCCTATTTTTCTTGATAACAACTTTGTTATCAAAATAGACACAATATCTATAATAGTTTAGAAACTGAAATCAGGTTCTTTCTAAACTTGGTACGTAAAGACAATTACTTAAAATCCATATTTTATTCTTATCAAAGGATAAACATCTCCCACTGCAATAGCTACCACTTTTACAGTAGTGCCCATGTGGACGGTGATTTACCTTTCATTTAGTTGTCGGGTTTCCTGGAACCCTGCAATGAATTGCAGACATGATTAATGGCATCTTGTATCTACACTCTAGGTTCTGGTAGATAACACCACTAGACATGTTTCAACTAATGAATTAAATACACCTAATTTGTTCTTAGTTCTAAGAGGACAGTCTACCTTAATGTCCAAATTCTATTTCCAATCAATTATAATTGGGACCACTAAGTCTATCCTAAAGTATATCAGCTAGGGATTGACCATCATCCTAAGAATCACAAAAATATTTGGTTAAGACCAACTCCTTAAAAATCCCCATGAATTTTGTATGCCACGTTAGTGTGGACGTATACAAATTCAAAAAAAAAAAGAAATTTTATCATTTAATTTTATTATCTCGTCAACCTTACTTTATGACGAATAAAATTAATAGTTGGTCTATCTTTAATCAAATATTTGGTCAAGACTTCTAAATTTAAAATAATATTGATTCCTCTAACAATACTATTTAAATTTACCAACACCTCAATACACCGTGAATTTTGCATGCCACGTTAGTGTGGACGTATACAAAATCATCATTTGTAAGAGGAGGGTTTTACCCATTAACTATCTTGTCAACGTAACTTTATGACAAATAAAATTATCTCAAACACCGTTAATTTTGTATGCCACGTTAGTGTGGACGTATACAAAATCAATCATTTGTAAGAGGGGTTTTAACCCTTTAATTTTATTATCTTGTCAACCTAGTTTTATGACAAATTAATAGTTGGTTTCATTTGGTCACACAAATAATAACAGTGACTCCGATGGGGAGGATATTATTAGATGTGTCTAAGTGTATACCATTACTTGACACTAAGTCCATTAATAAGATTATGCCCCTTCCGTTGGGGAAGATCACACGCTCTTAATTAACTTCCTATAGTCATCCAAAAATGGAAGTCTATTCTAGTGATCCACAAACAAGCTCATCCGTTATGGAGGAAGGCACTCAGAGCCAACGCGCAAGCTTGTTTGCATCACTTACAAACCAGTAATGGAGACCATGGGATTTACTTAAAAATCCCTCTCCCACTTAGTTATTTATTAATGAGAAATTTTAACTATGCTAGCCTACTAAACTTGTAAACTAACATGCACACACAATATAAAAGCAATAAATAGAAAATCTAATTTTCAACTATTATGGCTTTTATCTCTAATTGTCCTCCGTGTGTTGTCATCCCAAGTCACTGCCATATTTGGCCACCGCCACCGGTCTAGCGCATCCATCTTGCTCCTTGTTCCGCTGCGCCTCTGGTCCTTAGAAGGTTCCACGCTTTGCAAGATTCGATCCGCGACATAAATAGAATTTTACAATTTTGATCCTATATTCCATAAAAGGAATGTACATGTATCTAGATCAAAAATAAAATCCTAATAAAACTAAATACAGCTCCTGCTGTATTTTATAATACAATCATGCACACACATATAAATGCCCTTGACATGTCCAAGGGTCCAATCACACACATAAAACTATAAGCCATAATAGTTGGATCCTGCATCCACAAAGTTAGCACATCCTTCTATTATCCTGCCTAAATTATGTATGACATGTGCATAATTAAACTAATACCAAATACACAGAGGCAAAACCCTAGCTCTGATACCAATTGTTGATTGCTACTCGGAAAACCTATAGGTTCCACTGTACAAAAATTTTGTACAAAGGTCTGAACCTTTTCCTAGCTACCATGTGTTCTTTTAAATTAAATTTTGGATCGCCTGCGGAACTTAACACGTTTGATCCAAAACTTAATCTATTTGTTCTTTTAGGTTTTGACTTGGATCTCCTGCGGAACTTAACACGTTCGACCCAAATCACCTTAAGTTATTAATTCCATTAAATATTAATTTCCATAATTGGTTCCCAGTACTGACGTGGCGAGGCACACGACCTTCTTGGATATGGGAGCAACCACCACCGACTAGACAAAACCTTTTATAGAAAGCTAATATTTAATTTCCTAAAATAACTTTAGGTTAACCAAAAAGAACAATCAAATCACAAGGAAAAGAAAAAACAAAAGAACACAACATCGAAAAACATATTCGAAATTCTAGAATCGTAAGCCTCTTGTATTTGGTATTATTTCCATAAATAACTAGTATGATGCGGAAAGAAAAATTACTAGTTATACCTTGTAGAAAACCTCTTGATCTTCTACCGTATTCCTCTTCTAACCTCGGACGTTGTGTGGGCAACGATCTTCCGAGATGAGAAACCACCAAGCACCTTCTTCTTCTCCTAGCTAGGTTCGGCCAACACAAAGAAGCTTCACCAAGGACGAAGAACAAAATACCAACCAAGCTCCAAGGGATACAAGCTTTCTCTCCTTCTTCTTCTTCTTCTCCAAGTAGTATCCGGCCACCACAAGAACTCCAAGCAAGAGATAAGTTTCGGCCACCACAAAAGAGGAAGAAAGGAAGAGGATGATGATGGCCGGCCATAATAAATTTCAAGGATGAAGTAATTCGGCCACCACCAATGCTCCAAGGATGCTAGAGACGAGACTTGCTTTCTCTCCTTCTTCTCCTTCCTTGATCCGGCCACAAACAAGAGCTCCACCAAGAAGATAGGTTTCGGCCAACAAGAGGAGAGGAGAGAAAGAGAAGGGCCGGCCACCACACTAAGGAAAAGAGGGAGAAAAATAATAGAGGTTGTTCACCATGAAGGCACCCCTACCCCTTCTTTTATATTCCTTGGCTTTGGCAAATAAGGAAATTTATTTATAATAAAATTTCCTTAACTTTCCTTGACAACAATTAATTAAGAAAAAATTAAATAAATTTTCCTAATTAATTGTATGTGGCCGGCCACCTCATCTAGAGCAAATAGGATAATTTTAATCAACAATTAAAACTTCCTTTTTTGTCTTTGGAAATTTTTAAAAAATAAAATTTCCTTTTAAAAATCCCTTCATGGTTGATAAAAAGAAATTTCTATAATTTTAATTTTTAACATGTGAATAATTCTTCAGAGAGAAAAAATAAAATATCTTTCCAATCTACAAATAAGGAAAGAGATCTAATCTCTTTCTTTTAATCTTTTTGTAGATCTTTTAAAGAGAGATATTTTAATTTTAATTCTCTGTAATAAATTATATCTTCCACATAATAAAAATTAAAATTAAAATTCTTTTTAATTTAATGGGGGCCGACCACCTAAGCTTGGGTTCAAGCTAGGGCCGACCACCCATGAACCAAGGCTTGGCTGGGCCTAGCTTGAACCACAAGCTAGCTTGGCCGGCCCCTTTCTCATGGGTATGAAGGTGGGTATAGGTGGGTATAGTACTCTATAAATAAGAGGCTACGATAGGGACCGAGAGGAGGAATTGGTTTTGGTCTCCCGATAAAATTAAGCATCCCGTGTTCGCCCCGAACACACAACTTAATTTTATCAATAATAATTGATTCCACTAGAGAACTATTATTGAACTACCGCACCAATCCCAAATTACATTTTTGGGCTCCTTCTTATTATGAGTGTGTTAGTCTCCCTGTGTTTAAGATATCGAATGTCCACTAATTAAGTGAGTTACTGACAACTCATTTAATTAATATCTTAGTCCAAGAGTAGTACCACTCAACCTTATTATCATGTCAGACTAAGTCCACCTGCAGGGTTTAACATGACAATCCTTATGAGCTCCTCTTGAGGACATTATCAACCTAGTATCTCTAGGACACAGTTTCCTTTTATAATCAACAACACACACTATACGTGATACCATTTCCCAACTTATCGGGCTTATTGATTTATTGAACTAAATCTCACCCATTGATAAATTAAAGAAATAAATATCAAATATATGTGCTTGTTATTATATTAGGATTAAGAGCACACACTTCCATAATAACCGAGGTCTTTGTTTCTTTATAAAGTCAGTATAAAAGAAACGACCTCAAATGGTCCTACTCAATACACTCTGAGTGTACTAGTGTAATTATACAGTCAAGATAAACTGATACCTAATTACACTACGACCTTCCAATGGTTTGTTCCTTTCCATTATGGTCGTGAGCTACTGTTTATAATTTATAAGGAACCGATAACATGATCTTCTGTGTGTGACACCACACACCATGTTATCTACAATATAAATTAATTGAGCAACTACATTTATCATATATGTAGACATTTGACCAATGTGATTCTTATTTCTAGATAAATGTTTATACCAAAAGCTAGGCTTTTAGTATACACTCTAACAAAAAGGAGCTGGAAAAGCAAGTTAGAGGCGCGTTGAACAAAGTGCTGAAGGCGCCTGTGCTGCCTGCAGTATTGAAGGCGTCTTCATTGCCTTGAAGGCGACCTCAACCTTGTCCAGGGTGCCTTTAAGGCTATTGGAGGCGCCTTCGACCCAGTCTGATGACTATTGCGAGTTCGGATAGAGTTTTATCCATTGACTCGGCTGGAGGCGCCCTCAACCTCGTTGGAGGCACCCTCAAGGCTCGAAATAAGTTTTCCAGGAGCTATATAAAGGCCCCTAGAGCTAAGAAATTAACAAATCAACCCTATAATCAATTCCTAGCAACTTGTGAGTATTCTTAGTGTGTAAAAAGGCTTCTTCGCCTACAGTGAAGGAGACTTTCTTAGTGCGCTTTCCAACTGCCTTGGATTAACAACCTTCTTGGTTGTAACCAAGTCAACTCGCTGAGTCTTCCTGCTTTTCTTTTCAGTTATTTCATTTTATTTTATTATTGTTGCTATTATTTTTGAGTTGAAAGTTTTGAGGAGTATATTTTTATTTTATAGGCAATTCACCCTCCCCTCTTGCCAGCTCCGTTGCACCAACAAGTGGTATCAGAGTGAGACCGTCTCAGAAGGACTAACCGTCGATTGAAGCACAAAGATCAAGACGATGTCCGGAACAAGCATTCAACCCCCGAAATTCAACGGAGACTTCGCTACATGGAAGTGAAGAATGGAGGTATTTTTTAAAATGGATTTCGATATTTTACTGACAATGAAATATGGTTTTTCAGTCCTAAAAGATAAAGAAGAGTACTAATGGAAGAAAAAGGAGCAAGCCGATTTCATGGCCAACGGAAAGGCGGAATTTCACCTGCTCAACGTTCTACAGTCCCAGGAGGTAAGTCAGATCGGAAGCTACGACTCTGCCAAAGACCTCTGGGAAAAATTATTGGAGCTCCACGAAGACACTTCAGAAGCGAAGTTAGCAAGGTGGGACATCCTCCGGACCCAGCTGACAAATCTCTGGATGAACAATGGCGAAAAGATAGCACAACTCCAAGCGAGAATTAAGGAGCTGATAACTCAACTGACCAATCTCGGAGAATCGGTAACTAACCGAGATTCTATCCGGTATGCGCTCAACACCTTCCCAAGAACTCCAAAGTGGACGTCTTTAGTAGATGCTTACTACATCTCTAAGGACTTTGAGGTAAGTACTTTAGACAATTTATTTTCTACTTTCGAACATCACGAGTCTCGAATTGCAAAGTCGAAACAAATAGAGAAGACAAACCTCAACATTGCCCTACAAGCCAAGATGGACGATCCCAACTCTGAAGCGTCGATCAATGAAACTGAAGCAGCACTATTGATAAGGAAGTTAAATAAATTTATTAAAACTAATAAATTTAGATCGCAATCGAGGAAACATCAATGCAACAAAAGGACAGTTCGATGCTACAACTGCAACGAAGAAGGATACATCAAGGATGACTGCCCGAAGATGAAGAAAAGGAACAACGAAAAGGAAAAGTACAAAAGATCGACATACTCGATGTTAGAGTGTATACTAAAAGCCTAGCTTTTATATAAACATTGATTTAGAAATAAAAAATCACAATGGTCAAATACCTACATTTATTTGTTAAGTGTAGTTGTTCAATTAATTTATATTGTAGATAATATGGTGTGTGGTGTCACACACAGAAGATCATGTTATCAGTTCTTTATAAATTATAGAGGAAGAGGTGGTGGTGGTGGCCGGTTTTTAGAGGAAGAGGAAAGAAGGTTTTGGGTGGTGTTCATCTTGGAGGATCGTCGCCCACACGACGTCCAAGGCGAGGTGAGGAATATGGCTGTAACGCCCGAAAATTCTCAAAACACTTTGATAAATATTCTATGATTTTTCTGGAATTTTTAGATATTTTTCCGGAATTTTCCGAGTAGCGGAAGTAGCAAAAATAATTAGAACCGTAAAATAGCTTAGGCGGGGATCAAACCCGAGACCTATGGCTTAAGGATAATGTTAGTAACCAGTTGAACCCAGCAGGGCCGTGCTGAAAGGAAAGGGAATCAATTATATTTATAATTGGTTTGGCCGAATTAATTACTTAGTATAAATAGGAAGGTTAAGTTGGGGTTGGTTTATTTTGAGAACTTGGTTCGGCAACATCCTTCTCCACCGAAACCCTCTCACGCCACCTCTCCCTTTTCTTCCTCCTTCTTTCGGCGCCACACCAAGGAAGACCTAGGGTTCTTTCTCTAGGGCCCCAAGGACACTTTCCGGCGACGACTCCAACACGAAAAAGGTTCTTCTCCGCGAGAGGAACGCGAAGACGTGAGCGGATCGTCGAGAAGGTCATCTCCACCGGAACTCTAGCGATTAGAATCGTAAGAAATTACGAATAGGAGGTAAGAAACCCCTCACCTGCAGTATAATAGCTACCGTTTGATTTCCTGTGCATTAGTTAGTATATGCGTATGTTTTTCGACACATAGGGTGTACTTAACCCTCATCGCAGGTTTAGGGATTTAGTGAGTACCTTTAGATGGGCCGGACACATCTTTTCTCCTTCAGTTGGAGGTTTAGATGCTGTTGGGTGCCTAAAGGTAGTCTCCCTAATAGAGAGGGGAGTTAAAGCGTACTAGGTGTTCGATTAAAGAACCAGCTTAGAAAAGAATGCAACTTATGCATTTTTATTAGCACAGTTGAATGCATTAGAAGCATCTAAATTAGTAAATCAGTTTATTCTAGCTTATATGGGACTACGGTCCAATGGGTGGGCTCCCACAGTCGCCTCTAGGTTCAGACAACCTAGCTCTAGGTTCAGATAACCTAGAAACAGAAATTTAGAACAGTTTAGCTATACTCAGTATTTTACTTTTCAGTTGGCACTGTACTGGATTAGATATCCATAGGGCTGGGCTCCCATAGTCGGTCCCTAGGTTTAGATAACCTAGTAGCTCTACTAAATTCGGGACTTGCAACCCCGGGTCTAGTTAGAGAGGCGCGCATAGCACGTACAGTTGTCGGGCCTCTCAGCAGCATGTTTAGTATTTTCACTTACTATATGTATATGGTTTTCAACCTTTCAGAAATTAGTTCGTGAATTCAATACAGTTCTGGCAGTAGATCAGTATTAGCGTAGCTCAGTTTTTAGTATCAGCTTAGTTTTTCCCTGTGAATATGCATAATGACTTTATGTTCAGCTTTAGATATGCCATGATTGTATGCTTATATGCCATGCCATGCTTAGTTTATTCAGTATACCCAGCATATGTTTTAAACAGCATGATTTAAAATCATATTTGCATCGTTGCATGTTTTTGTGAGGTAGATGGTTTCTTACTAAGCTTTTTAGCTTATAGATACTACTTTTCTTATACTGCAGATAAAGGTAAAGGAAAAGTGGACCGGTAGCGGAGGCTGGAGGTCAATGCAGATCAAGATTTGTGTGACAGGAACTGGAATAAAAGATTCTAAGGGATTTTAGCAAGTTTTATTTAAGCATCAGAACTTTACAGTATTTTGTTATTTGCACTCTAGTTGTTAATCACTATGAATTAGTTAGCTATGCACTCTATTATGCTTAGAACCCTTCTCTTATGATGTGAGAATGTTAGTTGCCATTGTTAGAGTGTTTCCATTGATTTTAGAATTGTTGTGTGAGATTTTGGCGCGCCAAAGTGCTGAAATCAGAGTTCAGGGCTGAAATCAGAACTCTGATCGGTCGACAGACCGATCAGAGTGTAGATTGTGCCGCTGGATCGGTCAGCCGACTGATCCAGACAGATACAGTATGCTACTGTATCCTCCTGGATCGGTCAGCCGACCGATCCAGCACGATATAGTAGCGAGTTCCAGGTGTTTCGGGTGCCTGGATCGGTCAGCCGACCGATCCAGACATACCTGGATCGGTCTGCCGACCGATCCAGCCACACCTGGATCGGTCTGCCGACCGATCCAGTTGGGAACAGAACGACCGCAGCTCCGATCGATCTGTGGATCGATCGGCAGGTCTGTAGGTAGTTGGGAAGTTTAGTTTCTAGTCCCTAGCTCAGTTGGGATGTTCAGTTTCCCCTCCTTAGCATGTGTACACCAGCAAAGAAGGTCTTAGACCTTTCTTATCAGTTGTATCCGTCCTTAGTAGAGTAAAAATTTTAAATTAGCCCAGCTTTCCGCGCAGTATAGCATAGCATAACTGTAGCGATCGGCCTTACAGCCTGGTAGTAGAAGGCGGGTCGTTACAGAGTGGTATCAGAGCCAAGTTCCATACTTCCTACACACACATCAGCATTGTACCTGCAGCTTCCAAGTAAGAATACCTCTACTTAATTTATGCTCCTTGTTTTGTTATTACAGTTCATGTTTATATGCCTACTGCTTGTTAGTATGTGATAGTTTTTGAACGTGATATCAGTAGTTATATGACTGTGATTACATTAGTTATGTTATGTTTTCTATGTCTTTAGAAATGGCACGAGGATGCTCAGCTAGAAGGGCACTAGCTACTGAGCCCCAGCAAGAGGCAGGCAGTTCAGTGCCTCCTCCAGACCTTACAGCATTAGTGGCTCAGTTACAGCAGCAACAGGAGATAGCCACCTTAAAGGCTAATCAGCAGAGTACCCCCACAGTCACCCCGGAACCGAATCTGACGACTCCATAAGTCTTAGAAGCTCCACCAGCTCAGCCTACAGCGCCAGCGCCAGCACCAGTACCAACACCAGCAGTTCCAGCAGCTGAGCCAAGAAAGGAAGCCTATCTGATCCAGTGGCAGCGAGTCAAGCCAGAGAACTTCTCAGGCACTAGTGAACCATGGGATGCACAAGCTTGGTTCAAAACACTGGAGAGCACGATGGAGCTTCTGGACTGGCCAGAACACGAGAAGGTGAAGTGTGCCTCCTTCTGCCTAACAGGAGACGCACGCATGTGGTGGGAAAGAATCAGAACGAAGCGGCCAGTGAACCAGATGTTTGGGCTGACTTCGAGAAAGAATTCTTCGATGAGTTCTTTCACATACGGGTTACAAACCGCCACTACTACGAGTTCACCGAGTTTCGTCAGGGCAACCTTTCAGTTGAGGAAGCTGTGAAGAAATTTAACAGGTTGGCTCGTCTATGCCCAGAGCTAGTCAGCACAAAGAAGGAACGAATCCGGTTGATGCTCAAGATGCTGAGGCCAGAGATAGCGGTGAACGTGGCTGGTGGCATACATAGGCCACAAACCACAGAGGAGTTAGTGAGCAGTGCCTTGACCACAGAGCATTACCAGAACAACATAAAGCAGCAGAAGAAGGCCTCCTCAGAGTCCAAAGGCCAAGGAAACCCTCACACTCAAAAACAGCAAGGCCATAGCTCTAACTGGAAAGGGAACTCCAACAGCAAGCGCAAATCAGGAAGTGACCCAAAAGGAGGACCATCTAGCAAGCGACCCAGTTATCCAAAGTGTGCTACTTACGGGAAATTCCACCTAGGGGTTTGTCGCAAGGGCACACGAGGATGCTTTGAATGTGGACAAGAAGGGCACATGGCCAAGTAGTGCCCGAACAAGACCGGTCTTCCTCAGCCACAGCAGATTCAGTATGCAGGCCAGCCAGCTCAGTTATATCAGATGCAGGCCGCTCTAGAAGGTCCACTTATCAGCCAGGGTAGATTAGAAGCCCCTCCAGCTACGGCGAATGCGAGGATCTACTCACTCACCAGAGAGGACGTAGCCAATGCCTCGACAGTCGTCACAGGTCAGATTAGCATTTTTCAGTATAGTGTTACTGTTCTATTTGATACTGGGGCAACCCATTCATATATAGCCAGGATGTTCTCCGAAAAGTTAGAAATACCCTCAGAAGTACTCAGTGGTCAATTTTTGACGGCACTACCTTCAGGAGAGATTATGGCATCCACGCACTGGCTCAGAGCAGTGCCGGTCATTATAGCAGACAGAGAGCTCTTTTGTGATTTGATAGTGCTAGAAATGACCGACTATGACGTTATCTTTGGAATGGACTTCCTGATCAGATACGGTGCTACCATAGAGTGCCGTAAACAGAAAGTCGTGTTCCAACCCGAAGCAGAAGCACAGTTCGAGTACATCGGAGAACCAAAGAGAAAAGCCAGAAAATTTCTCTCAACTATGAAGGCACAGAAGTTGATGGAGTCGGGATGTACGGGGTACCTAGCACAGGTAGTCAACGCCAGCCAGGACAAGAACCCACAGCTAGCAGAGGTTCGAGTCGTATGTGACTACCCAGCAGTCTTCCCTGAAGAGTTACCAGGCTTAGCACCAGACAGGGAGATTGACTTTGAGATATAGCTCATTCCCGGTACAAATCCTATCTCCAAAGCGCCTTATCGCATGGCTCCAGCAGAACTGAAGGAACTTCAGGAGCAACTACAGGAGCTGCTTGACAAGGGTTTCATACGCCCGAGTCACTCGCCATGGGGAGCGCCTGTATTGTTCGTGAAGAAGAAGGATGGAAGCATGCGACTGTGCATAGACTACAGATCACTGAACCAAGTCACGATCAAGAATAGGTATCCCCTTCCAAGAATCGATGACCTGTTCGACCAGCTGAAGGGAGCAGCAGTGTTCTCTAAGATAGATCTCAGATCAGGTTATCATCAGGTGAAGGTTAAAGTAGGGGATATACCCAAGACAGCATTCAGGACCAGATACGGACATTACGAGTTCGTAGTCATGCCCTTTGGCGTGACCAATGCTCCAGCTACATTCATGGATCTCATGAACAGAGTATTCAGGGAGTATTTAGATAAGTTTGTTATTGTGTTTATCGATGACATTCTTATCTACTCAGGAACTCAGGAAGAACATGCAGAGCACCTGAAGACAGTATTACAGACACTTCAGCAGAATCAACTATATGCCAAGTTCATGAAATGTGAATTCTGGCTTGATCGGGTGTCCTTCCTGGGTCACATCATCTCAAAGGATGGTGTCATGGTAGACCCCAGCAAAATAGAAGCAGTAAGTAACTGGAAAAGACCAAAGAATGTCAGTGAAATCAGAAGCTTTCTGGGATTAGCTTGTTATTACAGAAAGTTTATAGAGGACTTCTCCAGGATAGTCTCCCCACTGACAGCTCTCACCAGAAAGAACAGAAAATTTCAGTGGACAGAGGACTGTGAGAACAGCTTCAGCGAGCTCAAAAGGAGATTGATCAGTGCTCCTATCTTAGCTTTACCAGGAAATACAGATAGCTTCGACATTTACAGTGATGCCTCTAAATTGGGATTAGGAGCAGTGCTGATGCAAGACGGAAAGGTGATCGCCTATGCCTCCAGACAACTCAAGGATTATGAGAAGAATTACCCTACTCATGACCTTGAGCTTGCAGCAGTAGTGTTCGCTCTCAAGATTTGGAGACATTACTTGTATGAAGCCCAGTGTAGAGTATATACGGATCATCAGAGTCTGAAGTACTTCTTCACTCAGAAGGATCTGAATATGCGACAGCGCAGATGGCTTGAACTGGTCAAAGACTATGATATTGATATCCTCTACCATCCCGGAAAAGCCAATAAGGTAGCAGACGCACTCAGCAGAAAGTCCAGTGCTACCTTATTATCTCTTACAGCCATGTCACCACCCCTACAGAAGGAGATCATAGATTTCGGTCTCGAACTCATCGTTGGACAGCTCTCTACTATGACCTTAGAGTCTACCTTGCTTGGTGATATTCAGTCAGCTCAGGATCAGGACCCTAAAATTCAGAAAATCAAGCAAGGGCTAACAGAATCAGAAAGTAGAGAATTCAGAGTGTCCGATAGCGGGGTATTGTATTTTGGTGACAGACTCTGTGTTCCAGATCAGGAGGAGCTACGGAGACAGATTTTAGATGAGGCTCACAGGACTCCCTACAAAATGCATTCAGGTTCCACCAAAATGTATCAAGACCTGAAGAAACGCTTTTGGTGGCCCGGGATGAAGCGAGACATAGCCAGACATGTTAGCATTTGCCTCACCTGTCAGAGGGTCAAGGTAGAACATCAGCGACCAGGAGGAGTTCTGCAGCCTATACAGATTCCAGAATGGAAGTGGGAGGATATCTCTATGGACTTCATAGTGGGACTACCCAGAACCACAAATGGTTTTGATGCCATCTGGGTAATAGTCGACAGGTTGACTAAATCAGCCCACTTCTTAGCTATCAAGATATCCTACTCCATGGAGAAGCTAGCTCAGTTGTATCTCCAGGAGATCGTCAAACTACATGGAGTCCCACGAACCATCATTTCAGACAGAGACAGCAGATTCACATCACACTTCTGGGAGTGTGTACAGTCAGCATTGGGCACTAAGTTAAAGTTCAGCACAACATTCCATCCTCAGACAGATGGTCAGACGGAGCGAGTGAATCAAGTACTCGAAGATATGCTCCGAGCGTGTGCCCTAGACTTCAAAGGAAGTTGGTGCAAATATCTGAGTCTACCAGAGTTTGCATACAACAACAGCTATCAGGCCACTATCGGCATGGCACCTTACGAGGCTCTCTATGGGCGGAGGTGTAGATCTCCAATCTGCTGGTATGAGAGTGGTGAACAGAAAGAACTAGAGCTTCAGACAGATCTAGTAGCAGATACCACAGCAGCTATACAGCAGATCCGCCAGAGGATAGAGACAGCTCAGAGCTGATACACGGCGCAGACCCTTAGAATTTTCAGTTGGGGATTCAGTATTCCTCAGAGTAGCTCCTATGAAGGGAGTAATGCATTTTGGGAAGAAGGGCAAGCTAAGTCCCAGATATGTGGGACCATACCTTATCAGCAGAAGAGTGGGCAAGGTAGCATATGAGCTAGAGCTACCCCAGGAAATGTCAGCTGTCCACAACGTATTTCATGTCTCTATGCTGAAGAAGCATACCCCAGATGCCACCCAGGTGATTGAGCCCCAGTCGGTACAGATCCGTGAAGACCTCAGCTATAATAGTCGGCCTATTCAGATAATAGATCGAGCAGTTAAGAAATTGCGGAACAAGGAAGTACCATTAGTCAAAGTCATTTGGCACAGTCACACAGCAGAAGAGGCAACTTGGGAGACAGAAGCCAGCATGAGACAGAAGTACCCAGAATTGTTCTAAGTTCGAGGACAAACTTTTTATAAGGTATGGGGGATTGTAACGCCCGAAAATTCTCAAAACACTTTCATAAATATTCTATAATTTTTCTGGAATTTTTAGATATTTTTCCGGAATTTTCCGAGTAGCGGAAGTAGCAAAAATAATTAGAACCGTAAAATAGCTTAGGCGGGGATCGAACCCGAGACCTATGGCTTAAGGATAATGTTAGTAACCAGTTGAACCCAGCTGGGCCATGCTGAAAGGAAAGGGAATCAATTATATTTATAATTGGTTTGGTCGAATTAATTACTTAGTATAAATAGGAAGGTTAAGTTGGGGTTGGTTTATTTTGAGAACTTGGTTCGGCAACATCCTTCTCCACCGAAACCCTCTCACGCCACCTCTCCCTTTTCTTCCTCCTTCTTTCGGCGCCACACCAAGGAAGACCTAGGGTTCTTTCTCTAGGGCCCCAAGGACACTTTCCGGCGACGACTCCAACACGAAAAAGGTTCTTCTTCGCGAGAGGAACGCGAAGACGTGAGCGGATCGTCGAGAAGGTCATCTCCACCGGAACTCTAGCGATTAGAATCGTAAGAAATTATGAATAGGAGGTAAGAAACCCCTCACCTGCAGTATAATAGCTACTGTTTGATTTCCTGTGCATTAGTTAGTATATGCGTATGTTTTTCGACACATAGGATGTACTTAACCCTCCTCGCAGGTTTAGGGATTTAGTGAGTACCTTTAGATGGGCCGGACACATCTTTTCTCCTTCAGTTGGAGGTTTAGATGCTGTTGGGTGCCTAAAGGTAGTCTCCCTAATAGAGAGGGGAGTTAAAGCGCACTAGGTGTTCGATTAAAAAACCAGCTTAGAAAACAATGCAACTTAGGCATTTTTATTAGCACAGTTGAATGCATTAGAAGCATCTAAATTAGTAAATCAGTTTATTCTAGCTTATATGGGACTACGGTCCAATGGGTGGGCTCCCACAGTCACCTCTAGGTTCAGACAACCTAGCTCTAGGTTCAGATAACCTAGAAACAGAAATTTAGAACAGTTTAGCTATACTCAGTATTTTACTTTTCAGTTGGCACTGTACTGGATTAGATATCCATAGGACTGGGCTCCCATAGTTGGTCCCTAGGTTTAGATAACCTAGTAGCTCTACTAAATTCGGGACTTGCAACCCCGGGTCTAGTTAGAGAGGCGCACATAGCACGTACAGTTGTCGGGCCCCTCAGCAGCATGTTTAGTATTTTCACTTACAATATGTATATGGTTTTCAACCTTTCAGAAATTAGTTCGTGAATTCAGTACAGTTCTGGCAGTAGATCAGTATTAGCGTAGCTCAGTTTTTAGTATCAGCTTAGTTTTTCCCTGTGAATATGCATGATGACTTTATGTTCAGCTTTAGATATGCCATGATTGTATGCTTATATGTCATGCCATGCTTAGTTTATTCAGTATACCCAGCATATGTTTTAAACAGCATGATTTAAAACCATATTTGCATCGTTGCATGTTTTTGTGAGGTAGATGGTTTCTTACTAAGCTTTTTAGCTTATAGATACTACTTTTCTTATACTGCAGATAAAGGTAAAGGAAAAGTGGACCGGTAGCGGAGGCTGGAGGTCAATGCAGATCAAGATGTGTGTGGCAGGAACTGGAATAAAAGATTCTAAGGGATTTAGCAAGTTTTATTTAAGCATCAGAACTTTACAGTATTTTGTTATTTGCACTCTAGTTGTTAATTACTATGAATTAGTTAGCTATGCACTCTATTATGCTTAGAACCCTTCTCTTATGATGTAAGAATGTTAGTTGCCATTGTTAGAGTGTTTCCATTGATTTTAGAATTGTTGTGTGAGATTTTGGCGCGCCAAAGTGCTGAAATCAGAGTTCAGGGCTGAAATCAGAACTCTGATCGGTCGACAGACCGATCGAGTGTAGATTGTGCCGATCGGCCACCGATCGATCCGACAGATAAGATGCTATCAGATCCTCCGGATCGGCCACCGACCGATCCAAAGACGATATAATAGCGAGTTCGGTGTTTGGTGCTCGGATCGGTCACCGACCGATCAGACATACTGGATCGGTCCGCCGATCGATCCACTGGATCGGTCAGCCGACCGATCCAGCTGGGGACAGAATCGATCTGTGGATCGATCGGCAGGTCTGTAGGTAGTTGGGAAGTTTAGTTTCTAGTCCCTGGCTCAGTTGGGATGTTCAGTTTCCCCTCCTTAGCATGTGTACACCAGCAAAGAAGGTCTTAGACCTTTCTTATCAGTTGTATCCGTCCTTAGTAGAGTAAAAATTTTAAATTAGCCCAGCTTTCCGCGCAGTATAGCATAGCATAACTGTAGCGATCGGCCTTACAGCCTGGTAGTAGAAGGCGGGTCGTTACAACGGCAGAAGATCTCGAGGTTATTAGCATACAAAGAGAAGGTATAATTAGTAATTATTTTCCGCATCATGCTAGTTATTTCTTTTTGTAAGAATTCCAAACACAAGAGGCATTAGATCTAGTTTTTCGAATAAGTTTTTCGAGTTTGTGTTTTCTTCTTTTTCGAATTTGTGATTCGATTGTGCCTTTTGGTTAAGCTAGAGTTATTTAAGAAAATTAAATATTAGCTTTCCTTAAAAGGCTTTGTCTAGGCGGTGGTGGTTGCTCTCATATCCAAGAATGTCATGTGCCTCGCCATGCAGTCCTGGAAGCCAATTTTGAAAATTAATATTTAATGCAATTAATAACATAGGTGGATCTGAATCAATAGTGTTAAGTTCCGCTTACGATTCAAATCTAAACGATTAAGAACGAATAAGTTAAATTTGGAATCAATGATGTTAAGTTCCGTCTACGATTCCTAATTTAACTTCTAAAGAACACAATAGGTTATTTAAGGAAAGGTTCGACACTTGTACAAAAAAATTTTGTACAATGGAACCGGTACGTTTTCCTAGGACTAACCAACAATTGGTATCAGAGCTAGGGTTTGCCTCTGTGTGTTTGGTTTTCAAATTAGGTTATGCACATGTCATACATAATTTAGGCAGGATAATAGTAGGATGTGCTAACTTTGTGGTTCCAAGCTCCAACTATTATGGCTTATAGATGTTGTGTGTGATTGGACCCTTGGACATGTCAAGGGCATTATTTTTGTGTGTGCATGATTGTACGTAACTAATACAGCAGGAGTTGTATTAGCCTTAGGATTTTAGAATTTTATTTTCAATCTAGATTACATATACATTCCTTCGTGGAATATAGGATCGATATATGTAAAATTCTATTTTTGTCGCGGATTGGATGCTTGCGAGGCGTGGTACTTTTGGAGCATCAGAGGCGCAGCGGAATAACAAACAAGATAGATGCGACAAGTCGACCCGGTGGAGGTGGCTAAAGAAGGCAGTAGTTAGGGTTGGAGCACGCAGAGAACAGTGATAGAAAAAGGCCATAATAGTTGGAAAAATAATTTCCATATTTATTGCTTTTATTTACTGTGATGTGTGTGTATGAATATAATGTATGCTAGGATAGTTTAAAATTCCTCACTTTAAATAACTAAGTGGGAGAGGGATTTATTTTAATAAATTCCACGATCTCCATTACTGGTTTGTAAGTGATGCAAACAAACTTGCGCGTTGGCTCTGAGTGCCTTCCTCCATATCGGATGAGTTTGTTTGTAGATCACTAGATCAAACTTCCATTTTTAGATGACTATAAGAAATTAATTAAGAGCATGTGATCTTCCCCATCGGAAGGGGCACAATCTTATTAATGGACTTAGTGTCAAGTAATGGTATACACTTAGGCACATCTAATAGTATCCTCCCCATCGGAATCACTGCTATTATTTGTGTGACCGAAGAAAATCAATTATTAATTTGTCAAAAAAGACAAGTTGACAAGATAATAAAATTAAAACCCCTTCTTACAAATGTCGAGGTTTTGTATACGTCCACACTATCGTGGCATACAAAATTCACGGTGTTTGAGGTAATTTTATTTGCATAAAGACTTATTGACAAGATAATTAATGGGTAAAACCCTCCTCTTACAAATGTTTGAATTTGTATACGTCCACACTATCGTGGCATGCAAAATTCACGGTGTTTGAGGTGTTGGTGAATTTAAATGATATTATTTTGAGGAATCAATATTATTTCAAATTCAAAGTTTTTGACCAAATATTTGATAGACCAACTATTATTTTTATTTGTCATAAAGTTATAATGACGAGATAATAAAATTAATGGATAAAATCTCCTCTTTGATTTTGTATACGTCCACACTATCGTGAGATACAAAATTCATGGAGATTTTAAGGTGTTGGTCTTGACCAAATATTTTTGTGATTCTTAGGATTTAAAATGTTTGTCAATCCCCTAGTTGTTATACTATAGAATAGACTTAGTAGTCCCAATTATAATGATTGAAAATAGGACTTGGATATTTAGGTAGACTGTCCTCTTAGAACTAAGAACAAAATAGGTGTATTTCATTTATTAGTTAATACATGATTAGTGGTGTTATCTACCAGTACTTGGTATGTAGATACGGGAGCCACTGATCATGTCAGCAATTCATTGCAGAGGTTCCAGGAAACCTGATAACTATATGAAGGGGAAGTCACCGTCTACATTGGCACTGTTGCAAAAGTGGTAACTGTTACAGTGGGAGATGCTTATCCTATGATAGGAATAAAATATAGATTTTTAGAAATTGTCTTTACGCACTAAGTTTAGAAAGGACCTGATTGCAGTTTCTAAACTATTAAAGAATAGATATTATGTCTATTTTGATAACAAAGTTGTTATCAAGAAAATAGGAAAGATGTCTGTTCTGGTACGTTGGTTGACAATTTAAAAATCCAATTACTCCCACAATGCAACAAATGGAAAATATTAACATATCTTCTAACTTTAATAAGAGAAAGCAATCTTCGGAGATGAATCAATCATATCTTTGGCATCTAAGGCTAGGTGTTATTAACTTGAGTAGGATTCAAAGGATAATAACCAATGAACTCTTGAGTTTAATGGTAGTGGAAATCTTTCCAACCTGCGAGTCTTACTTGGAAGGAAAAAAATTAAGAATCTTTTAAGTCTAAGGGGTATGGAGCCAAAGATATGTTGGAATTGGTTCATTCTGATTTGTAGACATTTGACTATCCAGGCAAGAGGTTGTTTCGAATATTTCGTCTCTTTTATAAACGACTATTTGAGATAAGGATACATTTACTTGACGCACCACAAGTCTAAGTGCTTTGGTTAGTTCAAAGAGTACTACGCTAATGTGGAGTAATGTCAAGGTAAAAGTATCAAGACACTACGGTTAGATCGTAATGGCGAGCACCTTTTAGGAGAGTTTAGGAGTCACTTATCAGAAGTTGGGACTCAATCCCAACTAACTGCACCTGGTACGCCCCAATAGAATGGTGTAGAAGAAAGAAGGTATAGGACTCTTATGGAAATAAGTAGAACGATGATGAGTTATTACCAAATTCATTTTAAGGATATACTCTGGAAACGGAAGTGAACATAATACCTTCTAAGTCAGAATTCTCTACTCTCATAGAGTTGCAGAATAGGCGAAAGCCTAATCTGAAGCATATTCGGATTTGGGATACGCCAACACATGTGCTAAAGGGAGACACTGAGAAGAGTTCACTTATTTGTGGATAATCCTAGAGAAATGAAAGGAGGTTTGTAGTCCTTAAAAATCAGAAGGTTATTGTAAGCATCAATGCCCGATTTTTAGAAACGGACTATATAATAAACCATAAGCCCATAACTAAATTTGTTCTTAAGAAAATAATAAAGGACATGTCTAATCTAGTACCAACTATACAAGATGAAATATCACAAGATACTGCAACACGTATCACAAATGATGCACAACAACAGACAATGCCTCGTCATAGTGGGAGGTTGTGAGGCAACCTGAGAGATTCATGTTTTTTGGAAAGTCTTCGGACTTGATCCCGGGTAAATATGAACCTGATCCCCAAACATATGACGAAGCACTCCAAGATAAAGATGCAATATCTTTGCAAACTGCAATGAATACAAAATTAGAATATATGTATTCTAATAAAGTCTGGGAGCTTGTAGAATCACCAAATGGTGTAAAAGACATTAAGTGAAAATAGGACTACAATAGGAAAAGAGGATATACGAGAAGGTGGAAACTTTCAAAGTAAGGCTTGTTGAAAAAGGAAACTTTTTTACCGGTAGCATGCTTAAGTCTATCCGGATTCTTTTATCTATTATGAGATTTGGCAAGTGGATGTCAAGACAGCTTTCCTTAATGGAAATCTTGAAGAAAACATCTATATAAAGCAACTAGTAAGGGTTTATTGCAAAGGGCAAAGTGCATCTTGTGAGCAAACTCAATCAGTCTATGGACTAAAGCAAAGCTTCAAGGTCTTGGACATCTTGTCTGATGAAGTAATCCAGACCTATGGAATTATTCAGTGACCAAATAAGTCTTGTGTATACAAGAAGTGTGATGGAAACGTGGTGGTATTTCTTGTACTATACGTAGATGACATTTTTGGTAGTTGAAAATAATATCAAAATATTGTCGGAAGTAAGGGTATGGTTGTCCAAACAAATTTGATATAAAGGACTTGGGAGAATGCACATATTCTTGAGATCAAAAGGGATCGCAAGAAAAGAATATTGTGCTTATTCCAAACTTCATATATCGAAACAATCCTTGCTCGTTTTAGCATGCAAGACTCCAAGAAAGGTTTTCTACCTTTTAGGCATGGAGTAGCTTTATCTAAAGAGATGTCTCCGAAGACATCAAAGGAAATAGAAGACATGAAGGCAGTTCCTTATGCTTCGGCTGTGGGAAGTCTAATGTATGCAATGCTGTGAACGAGACCGGATATCTGCTTTACCGTGGGCATGGTTAGCAGATATCAAGTAACCCTGGACAAGGACATTGGACTGCGGTAAAGCATATATAGAAGTACCTTAGAGATACTAGAGATTATATGCTAGCTTACAAGGCAGATAATTTGCTCCCTGTGGGTTGCACAGATTTTGACTTCCAATCGGATAGGGACAATAGTAAGTTGACCTCGGGGTTTTGTGTTTACTTTAGGAGGTGAAGTCATAACAATGGAAGAGTGATAAGCAGAGATTCTTTTTTGGACTCCATCATAGAAGCTGAGTAAGTGGCAGCCTCTGAGGCAGTCATAGAAGCTGTATGACTCAGATACTTCATGATGGACTTAGACATGTTTTCTGGTTTGCCCAAAAAAATATTACAATTTATTGTAATAATAGTGGTGCAGTAGCAAACTCGAAGAAACCATAAGTCCATAAGGCAAGTAAACACAATAGAGCGCAAGTACCACCCAATACGAAAAATTATATAAACGAGAAGAAGTTGTTGCCGCCTAGATTGCATCAAGTGATAATCTGGAAGATCCTTTCACTAAGGCCCCTAAGGCAAGAGCTTTTGATGGACATGTTGAAGGTTTGAGAATCAGATGTATGATAGGATATATGGCAGCATAGTCTTTTAGTATAAGTGGAAGATTGTTAGAGTGTATACTAAAAGTCTAGCTTTTATATAAACATTTATTTAGAAATAAAGAATCACAATGGTCAAATACCTACATTTATTTGTTAAATGTAGTTGTTCAATTAATTTATATTGTAGATAACATGGTGTGTGGTGTCACACACAGAAAATCATGTTATCAGTTCTTTATAAATTATAAACAGTTGCTCACGACTAAGATGGAAAGGAACAAACCATTGGAATAGTCGTAGTGTAATTAGGCATTAGTTTATCTTGACTAATAAATTACACTAGTACACTCTAAGTGTATTGAGTATGACCATTTTAGGTAAGTTCTTTTTATACTGACTTGATAAAAGAACTAGACCTTAGTTATTATGGAAGTGTGTGCTCTTAATCCTAATATAATAACAAACACATATATTTAGTATTTATTTCTTTGACTTATCAATGGTGAGATTTAGCTCGATAAATCAATAAGTACGATAAGTTGGGAAATGATATTACTTATAGTGTGTGTTGTTGATTATAGAAGGAAACTGTGTCCTAGTAATCTAGGTTGATAATGTCCCCAAGTGGAGCTCATAAGGATTATCATGTTAAACCCTGCAGGTGGACTTAGTCCGACATGATGATGAGGTTGAGTGATACTACTCTTGGACTAAGATATTAATTAAGTGAATTGTCAGTAACTCATTTAATTAGTGGACATTCGTTATCTTAAACATAGGGAGACTAACACACTCATAATATGAAGGAGCCCATAATGTAATTTGGGATTGGTACGGTAGTGCAATAATAACTCTTTAGTGGAATGAGTTATTATTGATGAACTTGAGTTGTGTGTTCGGGGCAAACACGGGATACTCAAGCTCATCAGAAGGTCAAAACTAATTTTTCCTTTAGGTCCATGTCGTAATCTCATTGAAGCCTCAAATCTATCCAAGCCCATCTTCTGGTCCAAGGATGCTTTAATGTTGATATGTCAACGTGGCAAGGAAGCTTTGAACGTTGGTTTGAAAAGCTTGCCAAGACTTGGCAATGTGGGAAGCTTAGGAAATTTGAAAAGCTTGAACGTGAGAAACTTTGCATGTTAAGAAGCTTCTAGCTTTAAAAGCTTTGCACGTTAAGAAGCTTTGAGAAATTTGAAAAGCTTGAACGTGAGAAGCTTTGCATGTTAAGAAGCTTCTAGCTTTAAAAGCTTTGCATGTTGAGAAGCTTTGAGAAATTTGAAAAGCTTACCAACTTGATATGTCCACAATAATTCAAATAAGAGGATTACTTTGAATTTTTAAAAAAAATTTTTGAGAAAACTATAAGTTTTAAAAGAGAGATTTTAATTTTTTTTAAAACTTTCCTTATTTGAATTAGGCCACATGTTTTAATAGAGAGTTTTAAAAGTTTTAAAACTTTCCTTTTTAACCATCCTCATGGTTTTAGAAAAAGGAAAAGAAGTTTTAAAAATTAAAATTTTCTATTCATGTTAAAAAAAAGAAATTTTTGAAGAGAAGTTTTAAATTTTAAAACATGATTTTAATTTTTAAAAGCTTTCCTTTTTAACATCCACTTTAGGAAAGAGAGCTTGTAAATTTTATAAGAGGATTTCTTCTTATAAAATTTTAAAAAATATATTTATTTTTTCTTGATGGGATGGCCGGCCACCTTGCTTGGTGCCCAAGCAAGGGGCCGGCCAATAGGATTAAACCAAATCAATAATTTGGTGATTGATTCAATCAAGAGGAAAGAAAAGGAAAAATAAAAAGGAAAAAGGAAAATTTAGAGGAAGATTTTAATTTTTGTAAAAATTCTTCCCTTATTTGTCTTGGGCGACTAATATAAAAGAAAGGGTGAGGAGGCTTCATGAGACACAATTCTTATTCTTTGGCTTGGTGTTCCTCAAGTGGCCGACCCTCCCTCTCCTCTCTCGTTTCCCTTTTGCTCTCTTCTCCTTGGTGGTGGTGGTGGCCGGTTTTTAGAGGAAGAGGAAGGAAGCTTTTGGGTAGTGTTCATCTTGGAGGATCGTCGCCCACACGACGTCCAAGGCGAGGTGAGGAATACGGCAGAAGATCTCGAGGTCATTAGCATACAAAGAGAAGGTATAATTAGTAATTGTTTTCCGCATCATGCTAGTTATTTCTTTTTATAAGAATTCCAAACACAAGAGGCATTAGATCTAGTTTTTTGAATAAGTTTTTCGAGTTTGTGTTTTCTTCTTTTTCGAATTTGTGATTCGATTGTTCCTTTTGGTTAACCTAGAGTTATTTAAAGAAATTAAATATTAGCTTTCTTTAAAAGGCTTTGTCTAGGCGGTGGTGGTTGCTCCCATATCCAAGAAGGCTATGTGCCCGCCATGCAGTCCTAGAAACAATTTTGAAAATTAATATTTAATGGAATTAATAACATAGGTGGATTTGAATCAATAGTGTTAAGTTTCGCTTGCGATTCAAATCTAAACCATTAAGAACAAATAAGTTAAATTTGGAATCAATGATGTTAAGTTCCGTCTGTGATTCCTAATTTAACTTCTAAAGAACACAATAGGTTATTTAAGGAAAGGTTCGATACTTGTACAAAAAAATTTTGTACAATGGAACCGGTACGTTTTCCTAGGACTAACCAACACTCGAAGCGCAAGAGTCTGCAGGCTACATGGGATGAATCCTCATCCTCAGAATCAGAAGTCGAAGCATTCTCAGGAGTAGCACTGATGGCCAACCATCAAATCTTTGAAGAAAACAGCTCGAAGATGAGCATAGATGAAGGGGGAGGATTATCAGAAGAAGAAAGCTGCGATGAAGGAGGAGTATCAGAAATAGAGGTAAGTAAGGTACGTTCTCTAACTCTCAAATAGTCCTTTCAGTTTGTTAAAGTGTTTACAAAAGATTTAGTCAAATTAGAAAAGGAAAATAATATGTTAAAATTAAACTTAACAAACGCATGTCCTCTTGAGATGTACGATAATCTAAAATTAGAAAATGAAAAATTAAAAATTGAAAAATTGAAAAATAATGCATGCTTAAATAAATTTCCAAAATAAAAAAATTAGAATTTATGGAAAATTGAATCGATATATTAGAAAACATCAAGGGCAACTTAGAAAAGTTTCCAAAAGTTATGTACCCCCTAAGTTCTTAATTAATCCAGTAGGAAGGAACCTATACTGGGTTTCAAAAGCTTTTCTAGTTTAATTTTTAAAGTTAAACACTTTCAGCAAGAAAAATTAAACAATTAATTTCTTTTGAGGCTTTGTCTAAGAAAGTAGTTGTTGCTCCAATAACCAAAAAGGCCTAGTACCTCATCATTGCCTGGAATCCAAAATATTGAAATAAAATGTTTAATTAACTTACTGATAAAGCATGAAAATAGAAATTAGAAAATGCTTTAAACAATCTTTTTTTTGGAAATTTCTCAAAAATTTTAATTTAAGATTTTTTTTATTTATTTTAAACTTGAATAACTTTTACTTAGAAAATTTTTACTTGAAAATTATTACCCCATTTTTTTTTTATGTGATCAAAGGGGGAGAGATAGGTACAAGTTTACGGGGAGTTTTAGGGGAGTTAATATTTTTTTAAATTGTTTTACTTAGTGTTGCAAATTCTTTTATTGCAACCTTTTTGCTTAAAATGTTTGTTTAGTAATTTCTTTAAATTACTTATCTATTTTTTTTCCCTAACTTGAACTTAGGTTGATGCACATCAAAAAAAGGGAGATTATTGAACCCCGTAGGTTATTTTGATGTGATCAACCAAGTAAGGTTAGGTCCTGTTTGTTATTTGATCTCTATGTCTAAGTGTGCAAGAGCTTAGGAGCGCAGGAAGTCGAGCGAAAGACGCAACTAGCGAGAAGGACGACACGGGAAGGGAGCCGACGGGCTCGGTGCGTCCGAAGGACGAAAGAGCTGTGGAAGAGTACACCGGTGGACGAGAAGAACGTGCGCGGCGTTCGAGAGACAAGAAGCCGAGTCGGAAGCCTGCTCGAGGAGAAAGCCGGAAATTGGGTTCAAGTGAACCCTATTTCGGTTGGCCGCAATCACCCAAGCAATCGGAGCTTCGGAAGAAAAAAAGAAGTCAAAAGGAGCTGGAAAAGCAAGCTGGAGGCGCCTTCAACAAAGTGTTAAAGGCGCCTACATTGCCTGTTGTATTGAAGGTTCCTTCATTGCCTTGAAGGCACCCTCAACCTTGTCCAGGGCGCCTTCAAGGCTATTACAGGCACCTTCGACCCAGTCTAGATGATTGTTGTGAGTTCGGATAAAGTTTTATCTGTTGTCTCGGCTAAAGGCGCCCTGAACCTCATTGGAGGTGCCCTCAAGACTCGAGATAAGTTTTTCAGGAGCTATATAAAGGCCCCTGGAGTTAGGAAATTAACGAATCAACTCTGTAATCAATTCCTAGCAACTTGTGAGCATTCTTAGTGTGTAAAAATGCTTCCCCGCCTACAGTGAAGGAGAATTTCTTAGTGCACTTTCCAACTGCCTTGGATTAACAACCTTCTTGGTTGTAACCAAGTCAACTCGTTGAGTTTTCCTACTTTTCTTTTCAGTTATTTTGCTTTATTTTATTATTGTTGCTATTATTTTTGAGTTGAAAGTTTTGAGGAGTGTATTTTTATTTTATAGGCAATTCACCCCTCCTCTCTTGTTGGCCCGCTGCACCAACAGAAACTAATTTCTAAATTTAGTTAACATATCTGATCTAGAATCTTTCTATCAATCAAGAATCTTTAATTATTTTTAAAATAAAATTTTAAATTAATTTTCTAACAATTTAGAAAATAAATATTTAATATTTTTTTAATTGATTATAGAATAATTCAAATATGGATTTTTTGTGTTTTTCTAAATCTTTCTAAATTTGATATTTCCTAACCATTTAGGAAACTTTTCAAAAATAGAATATTTTAATAAATCCAAAAATTACAGAAAAGAAAATTTCTATAATTAAATTTAGAATATCTCAAAACTAGATTTTTAAAAAAAAATTAGAATCTTTCTAAATTTGGTATTATCTCGCAAATTAAGAAATTTTCTAAAAATAAAATATTTTTTTAAAAAATTTTAAAAAATTCTAGAAATAATAATTTCTAAATTAATAGAATATTTTAAAGTTTAATTTTTTAAAATTATTTTAGAAACTTTCCAAAAGTGAAATTTTCTAATAATTTAGGAAATTTTCAAAAATAAAAAATTCTTAATAATTTTAGAAAAATCTCAAAAATTAATTACAACACTAATTACGAATCTTAAAACAATTTTATGATCATGTTGAAGCACGATCGATCTCTGATACCACTGTTGGATTATGCCCGATGCAGTCTGTGTTAACAACATGTTTCGTAAACATGTACAGTAGAAGTCTTAACGATAAATAAATTAATTTATTATATCACACACACCACATGCATGTAAGGTACAATCGTGCAAATAAGATAATTAAATAAAATGAAATCGAACAACAATTATTCTAGGTATACTTTATGGATGACCTGTAATGAGAAGGGCATCAACCTTTTGCGATGTTATCAAATCTTGTCTTTATTCATATCTACACCGAGTTCTTCAAGACAACTCCATGAGAACAAGCTTCGTCTTCAAAAGGTACTAATCATGAGCGAAGGAGAAGGATCAAGAAGAGGAAGAAAAAGTAAAAGGAAGATCTTCTTCCTTTGAGTGGCTCACGGCAATAAGAGGAGATCCTCTTGTTGTGGTCGGCGGCAAAAAAGGAAGAGGCAGAGAGAGGGATTGTGTTTATATAATAAACTACCTTGGTAGTTTTACAGAACTAATGAAGTACAAGAACTTTTTTACTTTAAAATCTGTCCAATTTAGAACTTGTTATGGACTAGACAAAGACTTCGGTATTTTTTGACGAAGTAATAAACTGACATTGTTACTTCACGTTCCTATACTTTGATAATTATCTATTTATTACTTCATTGAATATTAAAAGCCTATCAACCAAATTCTACTAGTGGCTGCTATAATTCATATTATATCAGTTACAAATTATAGCGGCTATAATTCATATTCTACTAATTACCAAACTGTATGCGCTATAACACGGACTTAATCTAACATTCATTTTGGAACAATTTTGATTTCATAACTACTATAATATTGACTTATTATATTTAACAATATTCACATTGCAGAAGTTATAAAATTATAATTGCTACAAGTACCCAAACTTGTCATGTTCTTACAACTGACCAAGCAATTTAATATTTAAATTTGAAATCAATCTGTGATGCAAGACTAATCCAATATGATTTCTTGAATTTAAAAGGAGCATAACTTTTGACTCAGTACTCAGAATCAGGATCTGTCTAATCTCCCACGTGCAGAATTTTGTTATCTATATTTATTAAGGGGATCCCGTAACTAGGGGGTGTCAATTCGGGTGAGTCGGGTCAGGTTGGGTCAGGTTGAGTTTTTTTTTTAACCCAATCTGAACCCGACCCGAACCTGAGTTCAACCCAAAATACCTCAACCCGAACCCGAACCCGAACCCGACCAACCCGATCAACCCGAACTCGAACCATATAACCCGAAAATCTTTTTTGGGCTATTTTCCCTATAATTCTTGACTTTTATCTCAATACTCCATCATTATCATACAAACATGATATTAATATATATAAAACATCTAAATTTTTAAATAAAATTTGATTTAACCCCCAAAAAACCCACATAACCCTATATTTAAGTCAACCTGGGTCAACCCGAACCCAACCCAACCTAACCCGAAATTTTTTTACTCTCCAACCCGAACCCGACTCAAACCCGAAAATGCCCAACCCAAACCGGATTTTTTTTTTCGAGTCGACTCGGGTTGGGTCGTCGGGTCGGATTCATTTTTGACACCTCTACCCGTAACTACCAAGTTTCGGGCCCAAAAAGTAATGTTTAGGCCATCGTTCGCGCCTCTAAAAATTTTATTATTATTTTTAGCCATTTTCATTTTTATGGTATTTAAGGTAATTTTGATATTTCTATTATTTATGAGTACTAGTTTGTCTATATCAACATCATGTTTTGTTAATTTTGATTTCTATCCAGAGATTTCTTTTTTTGAAAAGATCTCTTTTCTTTTCATATCTATCTAGATATTTTCTTTTTTAGAAAGATGTCTTTTCTTTCTCTAAAAGATTGGAATTAAAGTCCGTATATTAAGATTCCTTTATTTTCTTAGTTTTAATATTTAGAATCTATATAAACATGTATTTAATTGTTTGAGGATTCAATCCTCTATTCTAAATAATAGTTTCCCTTTTTGGTTGTTTCTTTTCTTGATTTATCCTCTAATCTCCTTTCGAGTTAACCCACAAGATAATTATTATCTTGTCCGGCCTCTGTCCGTCAACAAATAAAAATTAAAGGTGTTAAAAATGAATCCGACCTAACGATTCAATCTAAGTTGACAAAAAAAATATAGTCGGATTAAGAATTTTTAGATTCGAATTAGGTTCATGTTCAATTTCGGGTCTGAGGATTTTCGGATTCAACACAAAATTAAATTCAAGTCAAAATATTAATATCGTGATCGAGACAAAATTAAATTCAAGTCAACATAAACAAAAAAAAACAACATTAGGCACCGACTTCAAGTCCACTAGCTAGTTTCTACCAGGTCCACACTGATTACAGTACTCTTTCCTATTAATAGGGTTGACTTCGAGTCAACCTACATAAAACAAAAACATTAGGCGATGACTTCGAAGTCAACCACAGGTACATAGGTTTTATATTCCTTCTGCAGTTGCCAAACTCAGATCATCAGCTCTCATGTTGGAAATTAACTTGAACATCGGAGTGGATGAGTCGGGGCACCCCCGATATTCACTTTAACCTTTTTCTTTGCTTCTCTATTCTTTGTAGGCTCTCCAGACGATTCGATTCTCCCTATAGCTCACGATGATACCCTTCTATAACTCCACAAGCATCTCCATGGCCCCACCTTCCTCTAGCTCACGGCGACTTCGTCAACATAGAGGACAACTCACCTTTTCCTCAAAGACTTCATGACCTGATCAATATCGAAGGCAGCCACCCTCTTCATCCTCTTGGTCACGGCGACTCAGCCAACATCAATGACACTGTTAGTTAGAGCCCTAGAGTCAATCATTTGATAATTGTTGTATGGATTCGTTGTATCATATTCTCATATATATAAAGGCATTTGTTTATGGTTATTATGATTACATGTATTGGTGCCAAATAACTAAGTATAATAGCGTCCTTAAGTTGAAGGTTCTTACCTATATCAATCGATTGGTTGAATCGATAGTGAGATGATATAGGGAACACTACTCTTAATTATTCCTAGTCAAGTATTAACATTCAGGGACAATGTTAATACGACGAGACTAGCATGTAGGTCAACTCGATGACTTGATCTCACAAGTCATGGATATGGAGATATCAAGTTGACACATGGGTATGCATTGGAGAATGTATATTGAATGACCCACCATGAGAAAGTATTATGGATCGTTATATGAGTGTCATATACTTTCTCATATGACTATTAGTATGACTATTAGTCCTTGGACTTGAAGTCACCATGGTTCCCTACATAAGGAGTTACATACTTTGACTTCGTCAAACGTCACCTATAATTAGGTGGACTATAAAGACGATTACTGGTATGTAACAAATTATGCAGAGGGATGTGAGTGATGTAGATGAGATCTATCCCTCCTATATGACGGGAGTGACATCATTATTCTTAATATAGTGAGACCACTAAGTGCATGGTCATGCCCAAATGAGTCAATATGAGATGTTGAACTCATTTGATTGAGTGAGTCTACTTGGGATTCAAGATTTAGATTGATTAGAGGATGACACAGTCTATGTCTCATATTGATCAATCTAGATGTCAAGGATGGAAGGACACTTGTCATATATTGTGAAGGGTCACAACTAGTAGTCACAAGGTGATATTGGATCTCAACATTCTTGTAACTTGGGTAGTAATGATGTGTTGCTAGATACCGCTCAGTACTTATGCTTCTAAATGGGTTTAGGAGCATTGCCAACGTTACTAGAACCTATAGGGTCACACACAAAGGGCAATTAGATGGAGATTAGATTCATATGATGAACCAAGAGGATTAGGTTCATGTGATGAACTAAATTGGATTAAGAGTAATCCAAAGTAAACTAATTGAGTTGGACTCAATTTGGTTCATGTGTTAAATGAGTCTAATTTCGACTTAGACTCATTGAGCCAATTTAATTCAATGAATAGAGATCCATTAAATTAAAATTGACTTGAACCAATGGTTAGATTTGATCAACCATGGGAGAGAAGTGGTCAAGTTTGACTTGACTTGATAGGAAGATGAAAGGTCAAGTTTGACTTGATCATTGCCATCTCATTTGTGAGTTGGCATTAAGTGGACTAATGATGATGTGCCACATCATCAAGGCTAGCACATGTGTGTGCCACCTCATGAGGGAGATCAAGAGTTGTGACTCTTGAAATCCCATGGAGGTTTATAAGCCTCAAAAAGGTGGCCGGCCACTTAATTCACAAGTGTGAGTTTCATTTTGGTTTTGTAAACTCCTTCTTCTTCCTCTTCTCATCTTCTCCTCCCACTCCTCCACCTTGACCGAACCTTCAAAGGTGCTAGTACACCTTTTGTTTAGTTTTTCTCCACCTAATCGTTCGTGTGGATACGTATAGAGGAGTGTCCACTTGAACACTCTCGAGATTCGGCAAACTTGGACGAGCGGGATAAGCGAAGGGCTTCGCATCAAGGGTAATCTCTCTACCATGTAGATCTAGAGTAGATCTAGGTTTAGAAAACATGTACATGAAAATTTTTATTTTATAACTTCGCACGGATCCGGTGGCATGGGATTCGGGGTTTCCACAACGCAAAAAGCGATTTTTGCGGTCCGAAAAACCCAATAATGGTATCAGAGCCACGTGCGAAGCGTGTACATGTTTTATTTTAATTTTTATGAAAAATTAAGAATCTGTAAGTTTATGTGATTTTATGATTTTTATGTATTTTATGGGTATTTTTCTCGTAGAAGCGAAGCAACAAGTGTTTGGACACTTGTAGGCTTCGCCTACCGAGAAACAACTTCCGAATCGGCAAGGTCTCGCCCAAAATATTTTGGGACAGTGGGCTAAGGCGCTGTAAGATCATCGTAGGACACTCTTGAGATTCATTTCATGAGAAGGGGTGCTGCCCCTAACCCCGCAAGGGGCATTGTCCCGCGACCGCGCCCGAAAATCGCTAATCGGGACCGCCAAGAAATTGCGACTGATAAAATCGTAAAAATATTAGAAAAATTACAGAAATTTATGAAAACTACATAATTTAGAATTATGTATCATTTTGTGATGGTCATGACCCAAAGAACTCAATTTGATTGGAAATATGTGTTGTAATTAATAATATGACATACGTGTCATTTTGTGTATTTGTGCGTGTTGTACTTGATTCGCGACCTGCGCGTCGTGCCTTCCTTTATTTTATATTCATGTTGTAAATAGTTTAGACTCGAATGTAACTTTAGTTTCAAATTTGTAATGTACAAAATTGGAGCGGTGGAAGGTCCACTCGAGATGGAGTTACGAGGAGGGTCCGAGCAACACATGACGGTCAAAGGGAGGAGCTTGAGGAAGCTGTTGACCCTAGGTTGACCATCCGATCTTCTCATTGGCTTGAGAAGATCGTAGCAGGGCCATGACTAAACACAATTAATTAATTGCTTATGTGTGTATATATGATGCATGCTAGTAGAGTAATTAATTAGTGTCTTAGCGATTAGATTAGATCTAAATCGCGTACATGATGCACCTTAATGATTAGATTAGATCTAAATCGCGTATATGATACACATTGTCGATTAGATTAGATTTCAATCGCGTCAACTCGAAATGCCTACCATGCCGTGATACCCATCACTACCTCGATCACATGTTGTTGTTGAATCTGCCAAAGCAGAGCAACGCATATTATCTTGGTAGGGTGCGGAGGGACAATCTTGGTCCCGCCTATCAACGCATGGGCGAGTACAACTCAATTAGATTGAGTAACTAGTTAACTCAATTGGATCGAGTTTAACTATAGGCATTTTCCAATGGTTGGTAGATAGGTCGAAATCACATTTATATTAACTCTTGGGCGATTTAGCCAAAGCTAACTCAAGTTTTAATATAAATGCGGATCTTGATTCTATAAATAAGAGTTGCATAGAGATATAATTGGTAATTAGTTACCTACCGATCATACTAAGTCTTGGGCGATTTAGCCAAAGCTAACTCAAGGCATAACATGATGTGGATCTTGTCCCACACAAATTATAGCTAGTTGGTTAGAATCTAGTAAGTGTGGTTTGACCACATCACTGATTTGATTCTACAAAAGTTCTATAATTAAGTGGGAGCATCATTTAATTAAAGACCTAATTAGATGATTAATTGGAATATGATATTTATTTTCTTCATTTTTCTGTTGTAAATTGCCATGTCGTCAAACACGAACTCCTTCTCCCTGTGTTCTGTCCTCGATAAGGACAAGCTCAATGGAGCTAACTTCCTAGACTAGTACAGAAACCTGAGAATAGTTCTCACTCAGAAAAGAAAACTGTACGTCCAGGAGCAACCCATTCCCAAGGCACCTCTTGCCACTGCCACGCGAGCTGATCGAGATGCTTACAAGAAGCATCAAGATGATGCATTAGATGTGTCATGTCTTATGCTTGCGACCATGAACTCTGAGCTTCAGAAGCAACACGAGTTGATGGGCGCTTATGATATGGTTGAACATCTTCGTCAACTATATCAAGGACGAGCGAGGCACGCGAGATTCGAGATCTCTAAGGCACTGTTTCAGTGCAAGATGCAAAATGAGTCTCCCATAGAGGTTGGGTACATAGAAAACCTACAGAGATTGGGATTCTCACTTGGCTAAGAGCTGGCCACTGACCTGATCTTCCAATCCTTGCCAGATAGCTATAGTTAATTCGTTCTAAATTATAACATGAACGAAATTGACAAGTCACTGCCCGAGCTACTTAGCATGTTAAGAACTACTGAGCTCAACCTTAAGAAGGTTAAGCCCAATTCTATTCTGATGGTACAAAAGCAAAAGGGCAAGGGCAAGCCCAAAGGTAAGGGAAAGTCCCAAGCCAAGGGCAAAGGCAAGGCACTGAAACCCAAAGGAAGGGTTGCCAAGGATGCTACTGTCGGAGTGTATACTAAAAGTCTAGCTTTTGTAAACATTTATTTTTGAAATAAAAGAATTACATTGGTCAATATCTGCATTTATTTGTTAAATGTAAATTGTTCAATTAATTTATATAATAGATAACATGGAGTGTGGTGTCACACTCAGAAGATCATGATGTCAGTTCTCTATAAATTATAAACAGTAGCTCACAACTAAGATGGAAAGGAACAAACCATTAGAATAGTTGTAGTGTAATTAAGTATTAGTTTATCTTGACTAACAAATTACACTGGTACACTCTAAGTGTATTGAGTATGACAATTTTAGGTAAGTTCTTTTTGTACTGACTTAATAAAAGAACTAGACCTTAGTTATTATGGAAGTGTGTGCTCTTAATCCTAATATAATAACAAGCACATATATTTAATATTCATTTCTTTGACTTATCAAAGGGTGAGGTTTAGCTCGATAAATCAATATGCCCGATAAGTTGGGAAATGATATTACTTATAGTGTGTATTGTTGATTATAGAAGGAATCTGTGTCCTAGTTATCTAGGTTGAGAATGCCCCCAAGAGGAGCTTTTAAGGATTGTCATGTTAAACCATGCAGATGGACTTAGTCCGACATGACAATGAAGTTGAGTGGTACTACTCTTGGAGCTAGATATTAATTAAGTGAGTTGTCAGTGACTTACTTAATTAGTGGACATTTGTTATCTTAAACACAGGGAGACTAACACAATACAAGAAAACAAGGCTTCAGAGACGAAAAATTCTGTCTTTGAAAGTCATTTTTCCGTCTCTAAAGAATGTTTGAGACGAAATATTCCGTCTCAAAAATCGGTTAGTGAAAGCCTCGTAGCTAATTTTGAGACGAAAATATTCCGTCTCTAATTTCAAAAACAGATTGAAAAATTGTTTATGAATCTGTTTTTAATTTGATCAAATGAAATTAATTTTAAATAAAAATTTTGTTTCTAATTTTATTTTAAATTCGGCATTAATGTGTCTCAAATTTCATAACAAATATAATTTTAATATATTGATAAATCCATTTATAATTCTATTTATAAACTTATATATAAATTAATTTTTAAATTTATCACTAAATTTATATTATATTATATTTTTATATTTCTGTAATACTTTACCAAAAATAATCACACATTTTAAACCGATTAAAAATATTTAAAACAATCAATTTCCATACAATTAACATTGAAATAAATATAATTGATTTTTAATCCAAAAGTATCATACAATTAACATTCAAAAGTATCATACAATATAATTCTTATTTCCATTAACCACACACGCCACACTAGTGATAGTTTGGTGCATCCAGGGTTTCAAAAGTGGATGCACCCTTTCAATACAACTTCTAACTGAATTTCCCACACTCACCGTATCGTACACTTGGATAGCTATGGACAGGTTAGTATTCACACTCATGTTTGCCATGCATTAGTCAAGTACTATCCTTCGAAGCTAGTTTCGGATAACAATTATCCCGAAAACTTCAAGTGAGTCCCTTCTAGATGTTCTATTTGGATTGCTCTCTTCTGGATTTTTAGGTGACTCCCCACCTTTCCCACCTTCTTAAGGAGCATGCATATTGCTTAATTGAATGAGTTCCTGCAAAATTTACTAGACTATTAATAATCATCCTCATCAGGAAAATGGAAGGGTGAAGCATGCAAAACTTAAAAGAATGTATCAAAATCAGATAAACATAGTTTAAAAAAAGGTTCCGTGGAAACTTCCCATCTAAATATACAATAAAAAAATAATAAATCTTTATTGTTCTCTAATCTGACTCCATGGGTGAATGAATGGTACTAGATAGAATTAATCATTTTTTATGTTTGACTTTACTGAACGTGCACATCTAACTTGGCACTCTACTGCAATAAGAAATTGTGATTAATTGTAATCAAACTATATTTAGTCAAGAACCTCATAGAAAATATCTAAGCACCACTTGACATGATGAGATCAGTCAAATGAAATATGCTCATTAATAAATGACAAGGAAAATGAAAATTAATGCAAATTTGTCATTATTTCTAACCAAGAACATCTACTTTATTCATGAAATAAATTGATCATTGTTATGCAAGACCGTCACAAAAGATTTAACATCTGATCTGGTTGCCAAATATCAACCATTATGATGCCAGCATGTACGTACCAGTTGTCAAACACAACTAAAATTTGCTATGATTACCTGTGCAAAAACATATAACATATTACCTGATCACCGACCTTTTTCTCTCATAATAAAAAAGAATAGGGTGACATCTCTTATCCTCGTTCATCAAGCTTGAGTTCTGCAAATGGTCAACAAATGCTGCTCTGCCTTGGATTCAGGCATATGCTAGAGAATCAACCTTCTCACTGTTGAACTTCTCCAATTTATTCCCATTGAATGCCTGTATAAGTAAATAACTTTCAAATGCCTATATTGCCAAATGCAACATGCTTGGTAACATAGATTGCCAGAGTAGAATGACCACCTTTTTTCTGGTCCTTCCCAATTGGTGCAATCTTAGCAGAAGTTGATAAAATTAGGGAAAGTACATATGCTAATTCAAACACATGGTTATTTCCAACAGGATTCATTGCACCCCCACGAGGAGATTTACTAAAAATTTATAGTGGACTGCTATTATTTGAACTACTAAATTGTGCCCATGGACCTGTCATACAAGAGGCATCCAGTTTAAACTGTAGTACCAATTAAATATGCAATATTGTTAAAAGTATAAGTAAAACACAGAGATAAAAACTGATAAAAAGGAACTTAGACCCATATTTGTCTCTACCTGGAGGAAAATTAATAATAGGTGAACAAAACTTCTGATTCATCTTTGTTCCAAATCATGAGTTACATGTTGCATTAAACAGTGTGGAGAAATGAAATACTATCACTTAACTAAACAAGAGCTCACCATTACATTTTACTAAAGTAACATGACATGAAAAATAGGAGATCATCAAATAGTATAAATATAAGGAATCAAAATCATCGTTTGAGAATTAAAGTGACATTCTCTACTTTAGAGTTTGCACTACAAAGTTCAGAAGCTTTAATTATTCTCAGAAAATGACATTTTTTTCTGGGCTCTTAAAATGATAATGAAGATGATGTCATCCAATTGTTTAAAAATAGAAATATTTTCAACATGTTGAGATATAACAAGGGATCAAAGTGATTATCATGTTCACACAAGCAAAGGATAATAGTGATTTTCCAAAACCATTTCCTTTCAGAACACCATACCCATGTAATTAAATTGGCTAATGGAAAGAGCAGAAGATAAAATTAGTGGGAAAAACAGTTTCATCTAGACAAGGTAATCAATGAAACCGAGAGAACCTAAATATTAACAATATACGATGGAAATTCCCATTCAACAATAACAATAAAACATTGCAATAATACTATCATACTGAAAAAAAAAATTTATTGATAAAACAATAAATATTTATAAAAAACAGGGCATATCTCTTCATACGGGCAGCCAAAGAACCACATAGTGCCAGACGCGACCAAAGCGACGATGGCCGCGATAGTGGCCAAGACGGCTGAGGCTACGGTGGCTGCGTCAATAGCAACGCGACAGCCACCGCGTGATTAGGTCCTAGCGAACGATGTCGTGTGCAATAGCCACCGCGCGATTAGGACGCAACTGGTGTCGTGCGTTGCAAGATGGAGAAGAAGGATGGTGGAGAAGATTAGGATTACTTGAGCTTCTGTGGATTGCCGTGCCTTGTAGAAAGATACCAAAGAACCCAAGAGTCTTGGAGTTGGCGTGTCTTGAGTGAAGATACACAGTTCTAGGGTTTAATAAAATAATATATATTTATAATTATTTAATAAATTTTTATCTAAATTCTATATATCACAAACAGATTATTTATTGTTTATAAATTTTTTAAACAGATTTAGGGACAAATAAAATTTAGTATCAAATTTTGTTACTATTCCATATTTATTTTTGTTTATAAAAATTTATTTATAAATTCTGTTTTTAATTCATCTTAAATTCCATCTCAAAAATGTTTATATATATTATATTTTATTTAAGTGAAACGGATTAGTAATTCCGTATCAAATCTGCTTTTAAATTATTAAAATTTGAAATAAATTTTAATTTTGTTTTAAAAATCAGTCTCTGAAACTCTGTTTTCTTGTAATGACACTCATGATAAGAAGGAGGTCATAATGTAATTTGGGATTGGTGCGGTAGTGCGATAATAATTCTCTAGTGGAATGAGTTATTATCGATGAATTTGAGTTGTGTGTTCGGGGCGAGCACGGGATACTCAAGCTCATCGGAAGGTCAAAACCAATTTCTCCTCTAGGTCTCTGTCGTAGCCTCATTATAGCCTCAAGTCCATCCAAATGAAAGACTCTTCTTGGTGTCCAAGAAGTTGGCCGGTCCAATGCTTGGTGACCAAGCAAGAGCCAGCCACATCCTCTTTATAGGGGCCGACCCTTTACTTGGTGACCAAGCATGAAGGGGTCGACTACAATATTCAAACAAGGAGGGTTGTTTTTGAATTTTTAAAATCTTCTCTTTGTAGAAAACTATAAGTTTTAAAAGAGAGATTTTAATTTTAAAAATTTTCCTTATTTGAATTTGGCCACATGTCTTAATAGAGAGTTTTAAAACTTTACTTTTTTAACCCTCCTCATGGTTTAAGAAAAAAAAGAAAGATAAGTTTTAAAATTAAAATTTTCTATCATCATGCTAAAAAAGAAAATTTTATAAGAGAAGTTTTTTAAATTTTAAAACATGGTTTTAATTTTTAGAACTTTCCTTTTTTTAACTCCTACTTTAGGAAAGAGAGCTTGTAAGTTTTATAAGAAGATTTCTTCTTGTAAAATTTTTTAAAAAATATATTTCCTTATTCCTCATGATGAGGTGGCCGGCCACCTTGCTTGGTGCCCAAGCAAGTGGCCGACCATAATAAAATAAATTAAATCATCACAAAATCAAATTTGGTGATTGATTCAATCAAGAGGAAAGAAAAGGAAAAATTAAAAGGGGAAAGGAAAAACTCTTGGATGATTTTATTTTTTGTAAAAAGTTTTTCCTTATTTGTCTTGGACAAGCAATATAAAAGAAGGAGTGAGGGGGCTTCATGAGACACAATTCTTATTCTCTTGCTTGGAGAACCTCAAGTGGCCAGCCCCTCTCTCCCTTCTCTTTTCCCTTTTGCTCTCTTCTCCTTGGTGGTGGTGGTGGCCGGATTTTAGAAGAAGAGGAGGAAGCTTTTGGGTGGTGTTCATCTTGGAGGATCGTCGCCCACACGACGTCCAAGGCGAGGCGAGGAATACGGCAGAAGATCTCGAGGTTATTAGCTTACAAAGAGAAAGTATAACTAGTAGTTTTCTTCCGCATCATACTAGTTATTTTCTTTGTATGAATTCTAAATACAAGAGGCAATTAGATCTAGTTTTTCGAATTTATTTTTCGAGTTTGTGTTTTCTTCTTTTTCGAATTTGTGATTCGATTGTTCCTTTTGGTTAACCTAGAGTTATTTAAGGAAATTAAATATTAGCTTTCCTTAAAAGGCTTTGCCTAGGCGATGGTGGTTGCTCCCATATCCAAGAAGGTCATGTGTCTCGCCATGCAATCTTGGAAGCCAATTTTGGAAATTAATATTTAATGGAATTAATAACTTAGGTAGATTTGAATCAATAGTGTTAAATTTCGCTTGTGATTCAAATCTAAACTCTTAAGAACAGATAAGTTAAATTTGGAATCAATGATGTTAAGTTCCGTCTGCGATTCCTAATTTAACTTCTAAAGCACATAATAGGTTATTAAAGGAAAGGTTCGACACTTGTACAGAAAATTTTTGTACAGTGGACCCGGTATGTTTTCCTAGGACTAACCAACAATTGGTATCAGAGCTAGGGTTTCCCTCTATGTGTTTAGAATTCAAATAGATTATGCACATGTTATAAAACAATAACATTAGGCGATGACTTCGAAGTCAACCACAGGTACATAGGTTTTATATTCCTTCTGCAGTATATATATATATATATATATATATATATATATATATAAACTCAGATCATCAGCTCCCATGCTGGAAACTGACTTGAACATCGGAGTGGATGAGTCGGGGCACCCCCGACATCCATTTTAACATTTTTCTTTGCTTCTCTATTCTTTGTAGGCTCTCCAGACGATTTGGTTCTCCCTATAGCTCACGATGATACCCTTCTATAACTCCACAAGCATCTCCAATGGCCCCACCTCCCTCTAGCTCACGGCGACTTCGTCAACATAGAGGACAACTCACCTTTTCCTCAAAGACTTCATGACTTGATCAATATCGAAGGCAGTCACCCTCTTCGTCCTCTTGGTCATGGCGGCTCAGCCAACATCAACGACACTATTAGTTAGAGCCCTAGAGCCAATCATTTGATGATTGTTGTATGGACTCGTTGTATCATATTCTCATATATATAAAGGCATTTGTTTATGGTTATTATGCTTACATGTATTGGTGCCAAATAACTAAGTATAATAGTGTCCTTGAGTTGAAGGTTCTTACCAATATCAATCGATTGGTTGAATCGATAGTGAGATGATATAGGGAACACTACTCTTAATTATTCCTAGTCAAGTATTAACATTCAGGGACAATGTTAATGCGACGAGACTAGCATGTAGGTCAACTCGATGACTTGATCTCACAAGTCATGGATATGGAGATATCAAGTTGACACATGGGTATGCATTGGAGAATGTATACTGAATGACCCGCCATGAGAAAGTATCATGGATCGTTATATGAGTGTCATATACTTTCTCATATGGCTATTAGTATGACTATTAGTCCTTGGACCTGAAGTCACCATGGTTCCCTACATAAGGAGTTACATACTTTGGCTTCGTCAAACGTGACCCGTAACTAGGTGGACTATAAAGGCGATTACTGTGTATGTAACAAATTATGCAGAGGGATGTGAGTGATGTAGATGGGATTTATTCCTCCTATATGACCGGAGTGACATCATTATTCTTGATAGAGTGAGACCACTAAGTGCATGGTCATGCCCAAATGAGTTAATATGAGATGTTGAACTCATTTGATTGAGTGAGTCTACTTGGGATTCAAGATTTAGATTGATTAGAGGATGACACGGTCTATGCCTCATATTGATCAATCTAGATGTCAAGGATGGAAGGACACTTGTCATATATTGTGAAGGGTTACAACTAGTAGTCACAAGGTGATATTGGATCTCAACATTCTTGTAACTTGGATAGTAATGATGTGTTGCTAGATACCGCTCATTACTTATGCTTCTAAATGGGTTTAGGAGCATTGCCAACGTTACTAGAACCTATAGGGTCACACACAAAGGGCAATTAGATGGAGATTAGGTTCATATGATGAACCAAGAGGATTAGGTTCATGTGATGAACTAAATTGGATTAAGAGTAATCCAAAGTAAATTAATTGAATTGGACTCAATTTGGTTCATGTGTTAAATGAGTCTAATTTCAACTTAGACTCATTGAGCCAATTTAATTCAATGAATAGAGATTCATTAAATTAAAATTGACTTGAACCAATGGTTAGATTTGATCAACCATGGGAGAGAAGTGGTCAAGTTTGACTTGACTTGAGAGGAAGATGAAAGGTCAAGTTTGACTTGACCATTGCCACCTCATTTGTGAGTTGGCATTAAGTGGACTAATGATGATGTGCCACATCATCAAGGCTAGCACATGTGTACGCCACCTCATGAGGGAGATCAAGAGTTGTGACTCTTGAAATCCCATGGAGGTTTATAAGCCTCAAAAAGGTGTCCGACCACTTAATTCACAAGTGTGAGTTTCATTTTGGTTTTGTAAACTCCTTCTTCTTCTTCCTCCTCTCATCTTCTTCTCCCACTCCTCCACCTTGGCCGAACCTTCAAAGGTGATAGTACACCTTTTGTTTGGTTTTTCTCCACCTAATCGTTCGTGTGGATACGTATAGAGGAGTGTCCACTTGAACACTCTCGAGATCCGGCAAACTTGGACGAGCGGGATAAGCGAAGGGCTTCGCATCAAGGGTAATCTCTCTACCATGTAGATCTAGAGTAGATCTAGGTTTAGAAAACATGTACATGAAAATTTTTATTTTATAACTTCGCACGGATCCGGTGGCATGGGATTTCGAGATTTTCGCAACGCCAAAAGCGGTTTTTGTGACTCGAAAATCCCAACAGACGAAGAGGGTGATTGCCTTCGATATTGATCACGTCATGCAGTCTTTGAGGAAAAGGTGAGTTGTCCTCTATGTTGACGAAGTCGCCGTGAGCTAGAGGGAGGTGGGGCCATTGGAGATGCTTGTGGAGTTATAGATGGGTATCATCGTGAGCTATAGGGAGAACCGAATCGTCTAGAGAGCCTACAAAGAATAGAGAAGCAAAGAAAGAGGTTAAAATGGATGTCGGGAACATGTATTTAATTGTTTGAGGATTCAATCCTCTATTCTAAATAATAGTTTCCCTTTTTGGTTGTTTCTTTTCTTACTTTATCCTCTAATCTCCTTTCGTGTTAACCCACAAGATAATCATTATCTTGTCCGGCCTCTATCTGTCAACAAATAAAAATTAAGGATGTTAAAAATGAACCCGACCTAACGATCCAATCCAAGTTGACAAAAAAAAATAGATTCGGATTAAGAATTTTTAGATTCGAATTAGGTTCATGTTCAATTTCGTGTATGAGGATTTTCGGATTCAACACAAATCAAGTCAACATAAACAAAAAAAAAAAACAACATTAGGCACCGACTTCAAGTCCACTAGCTAGTTTCTACCAGGCCCACACTGATTACAGTACTCTTTCCTATTAATAGGGTTGACTTCGAATCAACCTACATAAAACAACAACATTAGGCGATGACTTCGAAGTCAACCCACAGGTACATAGGTTTTATATTCCTTCTGCAGTTGTCGGCCAATATATATATATATAGAGAGAGTTTTGATATGCTGGGCGACGCTTTGTGCACGACCGTGAGCGACGCGCAGACGTAGCACCGCCAGCTCGGTTTCACTACAAATAAAATAATCCATGGAAGTTACTCTCTCCCTTTCTCACCTTTGTTCAAAATTTTGGCGGCGCTTATTACCAAAAATAAAATCTCCCTCGCCGCTCTTTCTCTCTCCCTCCCTCTCCCTCCCCGCTCTCTCTCCCTCGCTCCCGGTCCCCTCCGACGTCCGTCCTCCGGGCGACCTGATGCTTCCCCGGAAAGTTCAATATTTTTGGTCTGGCTCGCCGCTCCCCCCTTCCCTCGATCCCTCCGTCGAAACTCGTCCCTCGCGCTCCCGGCCGGAAAGTTGCTCCGGCGTCTTCAATCGCAGGTCTACTGTGAGATCCTACCACCTCACTCCAATTTAAATTCTTAATTCACACCGTTATTACCTTGTGAAATCGGTATAAAAATAGCTATAATAATTGTATAAAGATGCACCGCGACTTTGCTCTCATTTCTAACCGTTGCATCAACTACTACGACTGATGAAACCGTGCTTGTAGGATATGACTTGGATTGGTCGTGGTAGAAGGTCGGAAGGACTTATGCTACGACCTGGATGGTTGACGGCTCCAACAACCGCCTGCTCTCCGGTGGACTTTCATTTGCTGCTACAAGGTGTAGCAGCTTCATGGGGAGGAAGCTGCTATAACGTGTAGCAGTTAACTGTGCATGAAGCTGTCACACCTTGTAGCAGCTACCTTGTCATTTTCTAGAAAAGATTAACGTATTCGGTACCCATAGTTTTCATATTATCTATATCAACCCGATTCAAAAATTATTTTTAAAAAATTTTTTCACTGCTTTAGCGTCTTTCCTGCTACAGATTGATTGGAATTCTCTCTCCTTCGCTCCCTTCGTCTCCCTCGTCTTCGTCGAAGGTCGTCCGGCTGACCACTTGGGCCCCCGCCGGGAAAGTGAAAGGTCGGCTGCACCAACCGCCTGCTATCCGGTGGACTTTGATTTGCAGATACAAGGTGTTGCAGTTTCATGGAGATGAAGCTGCTACAACGTGTAGCAGTTAAATCTGCGTGAATCTGCCACACCTTGTAGCAGCTAACTTGGTTAGCCGGATTTCTAGCCCCTCTATTTTCTAGCATAGATTAACACTACTATCAGATTAACCCTCTATTTGCAGCTACAATGTTGGTTTGTCGGTCTTCTAGCAGGCCTATTTTCTAGCAGAGATTAACCCAGTAGCAGAGTTTTCATCTTGCTAAAAAAAATGTGAAAATGTAATATGTGATGTTGCACCGGCTTTGCCTTGTTTTTGTGCCACGCGTTGAAGCAGTTACTTCGACTAATAAGCACTACACATTGTAGCAGTTACCTCAACATGTAGCTGCCACAACTTGTTGCAGCTAATGTGGTAAGGCCCATTTTTAGTAGCAATATTTTTGTAAAAAGATTAACCCTAAAAATATTTACTGGTCATGTCTTTAATTAAAATTGCTTAATAATTGATTTAAAAATATTTCAGATGCTTTAGCGCCTTTGATTTTATTTGCTTTGCTGCGACGCGGTGTAGCAGCTACCTCGGCTAATAACTGCAACACCTTGTAGCAGCTACATCTACATGTAGCTAGCAAAACCTGTGTCAGCTAAATTCGTAAGTCCTATTGTTGGTAGCCATGATTTTTTTATTGTACACAGATTATCAACATGGAAAAAAAGTTTTTAAAATTATCTCCTCTGCCTGAGCTGCTTCGGTTAGTTTTTCAATTATTGTGATAATATATATTTATAATGTTCAAATACATTTTTACCCTCATAGATCAAAGTTTTTAACCCTAAACTCGCCGTGTGACACATATTTCGAAGGAATTTCTTTGATAGTTGTTTGGTGGCCCACGGAGTCTTCATCAATCAACCTCTCTGCTCTGCGACGTTCTTTTTGTCATTCGAAGCTTCACCTTCATTGTAAGTAATATGTTAGGGTTTATGTTCCAAAGCTTCGGCTACATGGATATTTTGAATATTTAGGGTTGAGAACCGTCTCCTAGCTGCTAGGGGTTTAATGTTTTTAGGTCGCTCACCAAAGATGGTTTACTTTGAGGGAACAATGAGTTTAAAACAAAAATATATATCTTTCATGGTGCAACTCTTGTCGTTGAACTGCTACAAAATGAAACAACTCGCTTAAACACTACAGTGCCCATTGTCTTCTTACAAATGTTGTAGCTACTTGACACTAACTGCTACAACGTGTAGAGTACTCATGTTAAGCACAACTAGTCACATTGTTATATATAGGAGAGATTATAGAACTTGTAATGTATTAGATTATGGTTACTTATAACAGTCTCAGGTTTCATATTATGGTTGATAATATAGAGATTATAGACATGGTAATGTATTAGGGTCTGGTTACTACTTACTAATAACAGTATCGGGGTTTATATTATGGTTTATAATAGAGATTACACATAAGGGAAGTGAGTAGCATTATGAGCTTATGTTTGTGTTTGACATAACTAAATGGCGAGCCAGAGAACTGCAGCTTCCCGTGCATATCGCAAGAAAGTGCACTGGAAAAGTAACTACCCTCACTTCAAGGGGTTTATATCATCACTCCACATAACCGACCGGCAGCTGGAGATGATCAATGGAAGCCCATTTGCTTGGGCATTAGCTATGCCTGAAATTGCAAATATTCGTAGTCTTATTAAAAATATGTTTGAAAATTGGGATATGCAAGCCAGATGCTTCATCTTTCATAACAAGGAGATTAGCTACACCAGGAAAGACGTCTCATTGATACTTGGACTTCCAGACCGCGGCGTTGAAGTTATTTTGCAAAAACATGCAGCTACCACCCCCACTATTTCTACAACACTTTCATAATGTGGAGTGTACACAGAAGGAGCTGGAGAAGAAGATGATAAACCTCAGCAACCAACCTCCCTCTGCTTAAACCGATACTCTGTTTTGTCAATTATTAATATTGTATTTCTTTGTTAGTGTTTTATTTACTACTACTAGCAGTATATCTAGATTACCAGTACAATCACTAATAGACTGCGTAGATGATTTTGCCAATTTAGGTAGGTATAATTGGTGTAAGGCTGTATATGACTATATCAGCCCGCAGTTGGGGGCCATTGGTTCGATGCTTTCACTGAGGGTGAAACCTGAGGGCCTTGCGGGAAAGCAAGCTCCCATGCTCAGAGGGTTCACACATCTCCTTGCTGTAAGTCTCTAAATATAATGATAGTCTCATAAGATAAATCCATAATGTATCAAATTTTTGACAGTTTTTATTGTATTGCAGGTCTGGATGTGTGAACATGTCAGAATAATGGATCCTTACAGACAGCATGCCCTTCCAAGAATATGCAGATGGAAGTGGTCAGGCTCTCGCGTGGAGACAATAAAGTCGAGGATCGCTGAATTACCTCCTGCACAAATAATTGTTGATTTGCAACCTTCGGACCTAGAGACACACCTGCTCTCAAACGATCCCCTAGAAGATATTGTAGAACATATAGATCAACAAATTGCAGAGGGGTTTTTACAATTAGCTTGGGAGGGCAATGTTGATCAAATTCCTGAGCAATCTAATGAAGAGGCAATCGATGCTCAGGGTATTCCCCACCAAGTTCCTGTACAGGCAACATAATGTATGGAAAAGCCGTATCAAGGTCCAGAGCCATTTTCTGTAGAATATGTTGAGGAAAAAGAGGCTTGTACAAAATGTCAAGCCTAGGAAGCAGAAAAATCTCGACTGGAGTCTGTGGTTGAGGGCAAGGACCAGGTCATTGCCCAGATGGAGCGCATAATAAGTGAGCTAAATCAGGAGAAAAAATTTTTGCCATTGATGCAGAAAAATCATTAGCTTCTAAGGATAAAATAATAGATGAGAAGGACAGAAGTATAAAGGTAAAAGAGCAAAATATAGCAGAACAAGAGAGGAAAATCAAAGAGCTTGAAAGTCATTTGCTTGACAAGGTTATTCACCCATTACCTGCCACGCGGCCAGTACCCAGGACAAAGACTTGTGCTACAAAGAGAAGGAAACCCCCAACTGGCAAAGAGATTAAGGGATTGCACTTGGCCAAAAGGAGTAAAAGAGTAATTTTTGAAGATGAGCATGAGGTAGAGAAGGCCAAGGGGAAAGGAGAGGCAGTTGGGGAGGCTCCTGTTAAAGTCCAAGAAGGCCATGTACCATCTACTGATGTAGCTGCCACATCTTCATCGAATGAAAATTTGTCTACCCTTACCCAACTTAAATCCAAAATACTTAAGGTACGGGTTAGGTTGGTTAAATGTGTCTTCTATTACTCTTAATTCACATTTGAATACTCACGTTGAAACCTTGCCTATATATTTTGTTTCAGCAATCAAAGTCATATTTTAAGAAAAATAAAGATGCTGTTGTGGCAGAGACGTTGTTGAAACTGAGGCAGCTAACATGAGTTGGAAGTTTCTTGAGTTATATACCATTTGATTGTGAACACAAGGTTATTTATCTTAGAAGTGATTTTGCTTAATTAATAGTGAATCAAACATTTCATTGTGTTTAAGCAAATCTACTCCTGCACCTGATATTAAAGTTTATATAACACATATAATTTAGGCAACTGCATTAAGTGTAGCAGCTATTGGGAGGGGTGACGTAAACAAAATTAATGTAAAGGTTTTTTTTATTATTTTTTGTAGGGTTATGACAAAACCAATATGGTCCAATGGAACTATATCATTGGGTTTGGCATCTTTCATGAGTATCTTTGATTAGACTGGCTACAGAGATGATGATTACATAAATGCATATTTTGTAGTAATTGCAGAGGAAGCCAAAACTTCTGGCATCCCTTATTGGTCATCTATATTTTGTCCTGTTGGTTTTGATGTAAGGATGACAACAACTACTCCTATCTAGTTTTTATTTTCAATATATGCCTCCAACAATGTTTGTCTGCATACACAGGATTTGTTTGCAATGATATCATATGAGACATTTGGCCTAGCAGCAAGCACTGACACCGACAAACCACTTAGGTATATATTCTGTTCATTAAATAATGTAGATGATCACTAGCACCTACTGATCATAGACCTCCAAGAAGCTCAATATTTGCATTACAACTCACTTGGATCCTCACAACTATACACATCTAAGTTTCGAAAGTTTGTAAGTAACTTTCATGTTGAGTAAATCATATTGTAATGGATGTAGGTGTGCATTGGTTACAAACTTCAAACTCGTGCAGGTTGATTTTTTTAAAAATATTGACCCACCTTACTACGAAATGTGGTATCCAGGGCTACATTCCTTAATGTCAAGAAAATTTGAGGTTTCTATGATCCCGGGGCCAACACAAGTTAAATTGTAAGTAGATATGCTTAATCATAAATTTGATACATGTCCAATCCTCTACTACTAATTATGTTATTGATAGTGTGATATTAACTCTATCTTGCAGGCTAGATTGTGCAATTCTTGTGATGCGATACACTGAGAGTTTAATGTATCGAAGGGCAACAAATTTTGGACAAGATGGAATGAGAGAATTTAGTTTTCATGTTGGTCATAAAATTTTTAATAGCAAACACTGGATTAATGACAAGGTGGGGGTGTAAAGGTATTGATAATCTGATTGTAAACGCATTGTGAAACTGATTAGAGTCAAAAAATTAGGCTTCGTGGTGTTAATTTATTTGTAATACTGCTGTCAATGCCTTGCGAAGATAATACATTATATAGCAGCTAAAGATTATGTATATTAAATGTGGCAAAAGACAATTGTATATTTTTTTTTTATAGGAAGTATATACTACAACTTGTTGCTGCTAATCGTGAGAAGCTTAAAATTTTTGAAGATGCTTACCCGCAATAACTGCTATAGAGTGTTGCATCTACTAATGAGATGCTGTTGTAATTTGTAGGAGATAATTTTAAAAATGTAGTGTGATAAATTATACTAAATTTTTACCACCCCATCAGGTTGCCATTAATGCGGTTTATGGAATGGAGGAGAAAAAACTGCTACAATGTTGGTATGTATAATAAGTTGAAAAAAATGTGAAATACTTCTACTCAGCAGTTGCTACGACAACGTTTTGGCATGCAATGCACTAGTGGCCGCGCGTGGTAGTAGATACATCATAAAGTATAACACTAGCATAACTGCTACATGTTGTAGCAGATAATCCAAGGTAGCTGCTACAAAGTGCAGCAACTACAGTTAAGCTATATTGCTATAAGCTGTAGCAGCTGATCCGCACTAACTGCTACTTAGTGTAGCAGCTAATCTTGATAAGCTATTGAAATTTGTATCACTTTACACCTGTTTATTGACAAAAGTATTATTTTATATGACCGACCCCTTCGGTTGCAATTAATGTGTAATATGGAAATGAAGGTTCAGCTACAAGTGCAAAACTATGGTTATCCGGTGTCTATAATCATCTTGCAGTAGATGCTACATAATGTAGTATCTACTCAGTACTAGGATAACAAGATATAGCACCAACACGATACGTGACTACGTTAAACCTATAAATTAGGTTACGTGAGTAATTATAGGCAAACCCAGCGCATGTTATTGACGAGTCAAAAGGTCGACTCTTTTCGAGGACTTGTTGCACAAAAGCTGCTACACCATGTATTGAATTCCTGCCTGCAATTAATGTACAAAAGCTGCTACACCATGTCACAACTTAAATTGTTTATAACTTATATTTTATTACACCTGGGAAAAGGAGAAAATGCAAAGCCAGATAGAAGTAAACAAATACTAGCTGCTACAAAGTATGACAGTTGACTGTCAGTAAGCTGCTACAATATGCAGCATCAAATTACAAGAGAATCTTGTTTGTGTTACGTTATTAGCTTTATTAACAATATTAAATTTATTACATGAACAATATCAACTTCTTGTGAATATTACCATATCACAGACCCCGCTCGTTGCTACTTTGGTGTAGCAGCTATAATATTGTAGCTGCTACAACGTGCACCAGATTTACCAATACCATGTTCCTAGTTATTGACAATGATATAGAATAATGAATCCATTTTATTTTACCGATTAAACATATCCCCACATGCCAATGAAATATAATTGGACTAATACATTAATTAGTAGCTGCTACAGATATTCCATAGTAACTGTAAACTCGTCGACGCCATAATGTATTTGTAAATCAAAGAGAATTCCTGAGGGAATGACTGAGGCTCTGTGGTGCACAAACGGAAGATTGTACAAAAGTCAGACCACTCCCTTACAGGCCATAACGCAGGAACGAACGGTGATCCTTTGATAATGGTGTTCGCAAAACTAAAATTCCTTGCCGGTGGGAGACGTGGGAGAAGTTCGTGGAGGCACGATTCGTAGGGTTACTCCATTATGATTTCCTCAGTGAACTTTAAGGGTCTTCATTGCGAACACAAGAGTGTTGGGCGATGATAGATCACCTTAGCTTATCCATGTTATTTGGTCAAGGTTGGGAGAAGTTCATCGTCACAAGAATCATATGGAGCCTCGTTACTGCATGAAAGAAACACTTGAATATGTTGCCTAGTTCCAATGAAAGAAAAGAGGACGGTGGTGTCGTGAAAATGGCGTAAATCCAAGTTGAACTACTCATCTTGGAATCAGATGGTCATGTAAGCAGCTTCCCTGACGGTGTTATATAGAAAATCAGAGTCGCTTACTATTCGGTATGGGAATAGTTGCCTTGCCATGACGCGGCCACAACTGTGCTTCTGACAAGCCCGATTTTGTGAGTCTTCATTAGTCAAGATTTATGACAGTTATGAGTAGTCATAGCTTTCATAAAAACATCTATGAGTGGTCATTCCATGGACGTGACGGATGAATGGACCTTGATGTGGTATGTTACAATTATTTATTTGGTGTGTCTCTATAAATTTATTACTTTCACAAAAGCAGCGTCTTTGATTCGCTGTGTCTCTATAATTGTAGTTAAATTAAATGGGGTGTAACAATTTAAGTTTTAAATGTCTTGTGAAGCTGGATAGTCTAACTTGTAGCACCACATCTACAGCTGATAAAAATATTAATACTAGGTTATTTTTAAATGGAAAAAAATGTGAAAAAAATTTAATCACCCCTAGCTAGTACATTTGTGGTCCTAGTTATTGCAGTAGTTGCTAGATGTTGTAGCAGCTAGATCATAAAGTATAAAAATAGATTCAATGCTAAACGGTGTGGCAGTTAATCCAAATAATCTGCAACCCCGTGTAGCAGCTTATCGCCATTAACTGCTACATGTTAAATTGCTATCCTTTTGTTGTGTTATCAGTCCTTGTAGCATAAAATTTTGAACGTTGGCGCAGCTAGATAGTGGGTACGGAACATATATCTAATTAATTGTACGATTTAAATATTTTTAGATGCGACCTGTTGTAGGAGCCGTTAGACAATACATGCACGGTAGGAATTCATACCCGAGGGTTCATTAATCCTTGTATTTACTATATGTAAGATAGTCCTATCTTTTTCCAGCTCGTAATGGGGTGTAGTGAGAGTTTCAATGGCCCATTTACTTGAAAAAACGCGTCTGTTTGACTTCTCTATAGGAAGCGGTAGGGTTTGGTAGGGGCTTTTTCCTATAATTACGCGATTCACTGGACAGACTCATCCAACTTGCCTTGCATTTGGTCCCCATTACATCTCTTTCATGATCATGTCTATCTTTAGCAGAAAGACGCAACCTACTATGGGTGGGGTTAAAGACCCCCCTTTGGAAGAGGATTCAAGCTGTGCCTCTTCTTCACTAGAAAGATCATCTGTATCACTAGATCCGTATGCTTCCAGGTTTGTATTATTTCATCGTGTTGTTTTTTATATATATCTTTATTTCTTTTGAATCTCGATTTTTCCAACATATTCGTGACAGGTATCTCAGTTTATCCATGGAACATCAGGTAGTTTGTGGCTATCTTAAGATTCTCACAGAACAAGGGGACCAGGCGAGAAAGGAGTTAGAAGCTGCCTTTTTTCGAGAGAAAAAGAACTAAACAGAAATTGTGCAGCTACGACGTAAACTGTCCCAAGTCAATGGGGCATTAGAGGAGGCCGCAATTCAAAATAATGAGTAAAATATCACTCTTTGTGAAGCTCTACCTCACATCTCCATAGGGATGCTGCCTTTCGGCGGGAGAAATAGAGTACAACTGTATGTGTCCAAGGAGGACGATACCTATATCTTTGTAATGTATCATTAGTGACTGCTATAAAGGGAATGAATTACGCACTAATGTTTGAATAAACTCTTTGTTAAGATATTGTTTGTCTTATGTTATTATAAAACCTAACTATAGACTCCAAGCCTTCCTCATCTACGCTGAACAATATTTGTAGTCCCTCAATCTAAATGTTGACTTTGGATCTCATTTTTGGCCATCTTTACATTTTATCTATTTGTTTATAGTTAGCCACAAGCTGCTACATGTTGTAGCAGCTTCAACGGTACAATGTTGCAATATCATCAGCTTGTAAGGAGGTGCTCCTTGTCCCCGCAGAACAGTCTAGTGGCCAGCACATGAGTTGTTACCGGCATGATGTCTGGGGTGAAATACTCGGCCAAGCCGAGATAAAAAGCCTCTCCTACACTTTGTAACAGTATGTACGGATTGGATGCCACCTCGTGTAGTAGTTACTTTGAATTGACTACTACAACATGTAGGAACTAATCCGATTTTGTGAACCCCCAGGAGATGTAGTCGTTAATGCTGATGTAACTAACAAACCAATTCAGGTGGGTTAGGTCGGGTCAGGTCAGATTGAGTTTTTTTTTAACCCAACCCGAACCCGAGTTCAACCCTAAACCCTAAACCGAACCCGACCAACCCGATAAACCCTATTCACTTTTATCTCAATACTCCATCATTATCATACAAACATGATATTAATATACATAAAAACATCTTAATTTTCAAAATAAACTTGGATTTAACCACAAAAAACCCACAAAACCCTATAGTTTGGTCAACCAGGGTCATCCCGGGTCAACCAGAAGCCGACCCAACCCAACCCGAAATTTTTTAACACTCCAACCCTCCAACCTAACCTGACCCAAACCCGAAAAAGGTGAAGCCAAACCTTATTTTTTTCGGGTCGACTCAATTTGGGTCATCGGGTCGGGTTCATTTTTTACACACATACAGTTCTCCATGATGGCCCTGGGAGGGGTTGGGGGGAGCGTTAGGGGTGAATGTATTCCTTTTTGCCACCTTGTAAAGAGATGTTCCTGCACTGTGTTGCAGTTACTACGGATTGGCTGCCACATCGTGTGACAGTTAATTTGAATTAGCTACTACAACGTGTAGGAACTAATCCTATTTTGTGAGATCCAAGAAGATGTAGTCGTTAATGCTGAAGTAAACCCCACTGTCTATTGCATAAATACATTTGTATACAGACTTATCAAATAGAGTATAGGTGACCTACGACATCTTTCCATTCATCCGTCACATCCATAAATGACCACTCATACCTGTCAGTTATGGGAGGTGTGACAAGCAATACCTATCATAAACCACGACTAGTGAAAGGAAATCCAAATTTTACTTTTTTAGACCGCCAGTTGTGGATGTGTGAAGTAGATTGATTTTGCCCCTCCCACTTTCACAGCGCACCCCTCTTCCGCCCTCTCTCTCACTGTCAAATGACAGTTGTATCCTTATTTTTCCTTTTTGTTCGATTTTATTTAATGTATATTTTTTTAATTTTTTAAATTTTAAAGATTTTAAATTTATTATTTTTTTATTTAATTTATTATATAATTTTTTCATCAAAATATATATATATATATATATATTAGTAATTTTATTTACTTTTTTATTAGTTTTATATTTAAATGATTATGTTTATCCAAAGAAATATAATAACCTAATACAACCAAGATTATATAAATTTATATAGGTAATTTAAAGACTGAGGATTTTCAGCTTAGTACCAGTGATGTAGTAGCTGAATTTTCTTCATTGAATGATCTAAAATGTCTTATTATATGAAGTGTCCTTTGTGAGGATTAAAGTATAGCGCCAACAGAACCAACTACCCTTTATATTCATGGCCACAACGAATATGGTAGCATAAGATTGGAGACAAAACTTAAAATGATATAACATTATGACCTATCAAGTAAATGCTCTACATTGTACCAGTATACCTTTCAATTAGTTGCTACACGTTGTAGCAGCAAAATATCCACGCATAACTCGCCTCTACCTTATTAGCTTTTCCTGGGTGGTAGAGGATGTCTATATCGTAGTCTTTGACCAGCTCTAGCCATCTGCGCTGTCGCATATTCAGATCCTTCTGAGTGAAGAAGTACTTCAAACTCTGATGATCTGTATACATTCTACATTGAGCTCCATACAAGTAATGTCTCCAAATTTTGAGAGCGAAGACTACCGCTGCAAGCTCAAGGTCATGAGTAGGATAATTCCTCTCATAGTCCTTGAGTTGTCTGGAGGCGTAGGCAATTACCTTGCCATTTTATATCAGTACTGCTCCTAGTCCCAATTTAGAGGCATCACTATAAATGTCAAAGCTGTCTGTGTTTTCTGGTAGAGTCAGAATAGGTGCGCTGGTCAATCTTCTTTTCAGCTCGCTGAAGCTGTTCTCACAGTCCTCTGTCTACCGAAATTTTTTGTTCTTTCTGGTAAGAGCAGTCAGTGGGGAGGCTATTCTGGAGAAATCCTCTACGAACTTTCTGTAATAGCCTGCTAGTCCCAGAAAGCTTTTGATTTCACTGGCGTTCTTGGGTCTTTTCCAATTACTCACAGCTTCTATCTTACTGGGGTCTACCATGATACCATCCTTTGAGATGATGTGACCCAGGAAGGACACCTGATCTAACCAAAATTCACATTTTGTGAACTTGGCGTACAGCCGGTTCTGCTGAAGTGTCTGCAGTACTATTTTCAGGTGCTCTGCGTGTTCTTCTTGAGTTCCAGAGTAGATAAGAATATCATCGATGAATACAATAACAAATTTATCTAGGTAATCTCTGAATACCCTGTTCATGAGGTCCATGAAAGTAGCTGGAGCATTTGTCACGCTAAAGGGCATGACTACAAACTCATAATGTCCGTATCTAGTCCTGAATGCTGTCTTGGGTATATCCCCCTCCTTCACTTTCACCTGATGATAACCTGATCTGAGGTCTATTTTAGAGAACACTGCTGCTCCCTTTAGCTGATCAAACAGGTCATCTATTCTGGGAAGAGGATACCTGTTCTTGATGGTGACTTGGTTCAGTGCCCGGTAGTCTATGCACAAGCGCATGATCCCGTCCTTCTTCTTCACAAACAATACAGGCGCTCCCCATGGTGAGTGACTAGGACGTATGAAGCCCTTGTCAAGCAGCTCCTGTAGTTGCTCATGAAGTTCTTTCAGTTCTGCTGGAGCCATGCGGTAGGGTGCTTTGGAGATAGGATTTGTACCGGGAATGAGTTCTATCTCAAATTCAATCTCCCTGTCTGGTGCTAGGCCTGGTAGCTCTTCAGGGAAGACTGCTGGGTAGTCACATACAACTCGGACCTCTTCTAGCTGTTGGTCCTTGTTCTGACTGGTGCTGACTACATGTGCTAGGAATCCCGTACATCCTGAATCCATTAGTTTCTGTGCTTTTAGAGCTGAGAGAAACTTCTTGGCTTTTCTCTTTGGTTCTCCGATGTACTCGAACTGTACTTCTGCTTCAGGTTGGAATATGACTTTTTATTTACGGCACTCGATAGAGGCACCGTATCTGATCAGGAAGTCAATTCCAAAAATGACGTCGTAGTCGGTCATCTCTAATACTATTAGATCACCAAAAAGCTCTCTGTCTGCTATGATGATCGGCACTGCCCGGAGCCAGTGCGTGGACACCATAATCTCTCCCGAAGGTAGCGTCGTCAAAAACTGACTACTGAGTACCTCTGGAGGTATTGCCAACTTTTCGTCGAATGCCCTGAATATATAAGAATGGGTTGCCCCAGTATCGAATAAGACAGTTGTACTTTGCTGTAAAATACTAATCTGACCTGAAACAACTGTCGAGGCATTTGCTACGTCCTCTCTGGTCAGTGAGTAGATCCGTGCATTTGTCGTAGCTGGAGGGGCTTCTAGTCTGCCCTGGCTGATGTGTGGACCATCTAGAGCGGCCTGCATCTGATGCAACTGTGCGGGCTTGGCTTCGTGCTGAATCGGCTGTGGTGGAGGAAAGCTGGTCTTGTTTGGGCACTGCTTAGCCATATGCCCTTCCTGTCCACACTCAAAGCATCCTCGTGTGCCCTTATGACAAACTCCAGGGCGGAATTTCCCACAAGTAGCACACTTGGGATAACTTGGTTGTTTACTAGCTGGCCCTCCTTTTGGGTAACTCCCTGGTCTGCACTTGTTGCTAGGGTTCCCTTTCTAGTTAGAGCCGTGGGAGCTGTGGCCCTGGTGTTTCTGAGTACCCGAGCCTCCTTGTCCTTTGGTCTCTGAAAAGGATTGCTTCTGTTGCTTGATGCTATTCTGGTAATGCTCAGTGATTAGAGCACTACTTACTAGTTCTTCTGTGGTTTGTGGCCTGTGAACGCCACTGGCTACGTTCATTGTTATTTCCGGCCTTAGCATCTTGAGCATCAACCGGACTCGTTCTTTCTCAGTGCTGACTAGTTCAGGGCATAGACGAGCCAATCTGTTGAATTTCTTCACGACTTCCTCTACTGAAAGGTTTCCCTATCGAAAGTCAGTGAACTCGTCGTAGTGGCGGTTTGTGACCCGCATGTGAAAGAATTCCTCAAAGAATTCTTTCTCAAAGTCAGCCCATGTCATCTGGTTTACTGGGCGCTTTGCTCTAATTCTCTCCCACCATATACGTGCATCTCCTGTTAGGCAGAATGAGGCGCACTTCACCTTCTCGTGTTCTGGCCAGTCCAGAAGCTCCATCGTGCTCTCCAGTGTTTTGAACCAAGCTTGAGCATCCCATGGTTCACTGGTGCCTGAGAAGTTCTCTGGCTTGACTCTCTGCCACTAGATCAGATAGGCTTCTCTCTGTGTTCCTGTTGCTGGGGCCATTGGTGCTGTAGGCTGGACTGGTGGAACCTCTAAGACTACTGGTGTTGCTAAGTTTGGCTCTGGAGTGACAGTGGGAGTGTTCTGCTGATTAGCCTTCAAGGTGGTTATCTCCTGTTGCTGCTCAGCTAGCTGCTGTTGTAACTGAGCTACTAATGCTGTAAGGTCTGGGGGAGGCACTGAACTGCCTGCCTCATGCTGGGGCTCAGTAGCTGGTGCCCTTCTAGCTGAGCGTCCTCGTGTCATTTCTAAAGACATAGAGGACATACATAACTAATACAATCATAATTGCATAACTATTGTTATCATGTTAGATACTATCATAAATAAACATGCTTTAGTTATGAAAACAAGAAACATAAATAAAGTGAGAGATGTTCTTACTTGGAAGCTGTAGGTTCAATGCTGATGTGTGTGAAGGAAGTATGGAACTTGCTCTGATACCACTCTGTAACGACCCGCCTCCTACTAACTAGGCTGTAAGACCGGACCGTCACAATATGCTGTGCTAAGCTATATCCATGACCATCACTAGTCTAGGTGCGGAAAACTGTACCAATTTGAAACCTTACTAAGCTAATACAAGTTCTTGGTCCTATATGTGCTAAGGGATGCAATCCAAGGTATACATGGCATATCCCACATCCCCTATGGTCAAGGAGCTGAATTACAATGTCCCTTGGTCAAACCCCAGCTTCTCAATCGATCCAGATTGAACTCAATCGATTGCAAGCTCTTGGATCGATCCATGGATCGATTCCGATTGCTAATGTGCTCGGGGTAATATTCTGGATCGATCGGCTGATCGATCCAGACTGGCCAATCGATCCAGTGATCGATTCCAGAGCTCTCTGTTCGCTGGAGCGATTTCTCGATCGATCCCTGAACTCTCTATTTGCGACAGAGTGCGACTGGATCGATCCAGAAGCTTACTGCTCGCGGAACCAGGCTCCCAATCGATCCGCTGATCGATTGAGGGCCCCCAATCGATCCGCTGATCGATTGGGGTTTCTGATTTCGCATCAAAACTCTGATTTCAGCACTGTTTCGTGCCAAACTCAACTACAAGAGTTCTATAATAGCTGGAAACATACTCATAACATGTAACTAGGATTATGAGCATAAGTACTAACAATCTAAGCAAGTCTTTCACGGTTCAAGGCATTAAAATAACTAGAAATGCGGAAGATAACATTATATAAAACTAAAGTCTTAGTTTGCTAATTTCTCCAAGATCTTTACTCCAGGTTCCTTCCACACACATCTTCATCGCATTAACCTCCAGCCTCCGCTAATCCATCTTTCCTTTACCTTTATCTGCAGTATAAGAAAAGAAGTATCTGTAAGCTTTATGCTTAGTAAGAAACCATCTACCTCACAAAACATGCATACGATGAAATCATGATTTTAAAACATGCTATTTGAAATACATGCTGACATACTGAAATATAAATACTGAAGTCACTAGTCATGTATACTAAAACATGGCATCAAAACTAGTCATGGAATATCAAGAGTCGAGCATGAAACTATCACATATATCCATGGAAATAAGCTAAACTGATATAACACTGAGCTGACTGAACTAAGCTAATACTGAATTTAAATCATGTTCACATAACTGATGGTGAGAGTTTAAAAACCATTTATAATAATAGATCAAAATACTAATCATGCTGCTGAGGGGCCCGGCATCTGTACGTGCTATGCGCGCATCCCTAACTAGACCCGGGTTTGCAAGTCCCGAATTTAGTAGGGTTTACTAGGTTATCTAAACCTAGGGACGACTGTGGGAGCCCAACCCAATAGATATCTAATCCAGTACAGTGCCACTGCTAAAATAAAATACTGGTTATAGCTGAATTTTTCTTATATTGCTATTTCTAGGTTATCTGAACCTAGAGGCGACTGTGGGAGCCTACCCATTGGACCGTAGTCCCATATAAACTATAATAAAACTGTACATACTGAATAAATGCTTCTATTGCATTTAACTAGGCTATTAAAATGCCTAAGTTGCATTTTTCCTGTGCTGAACATATTATCGAACACCTAGTGTACACTATTGCACAACCCATGTGTCCAGAATTCGTATGCTACTAAACAAAGCAGAAAATCACACGAGAGCTACTTATACTGCAGGTGAGGGGTTTCTTACCTTCTGCTCTGATTTTCTTACGATTCTAATCGCTAAATTTCCGGAAAAGACGATCCTTTCGACGATCTTCTCGCGTCTATGCGTTCCCGTTGCGGAGGGAAGCGTCCCCGTGTCGGAGTTGTTGCCGGAAGGAGCCCTTATGACCCTAGGGATGAAACCCTAGCCTTTCCTTGGCTTTGGCGTGAAGAGAGGGTGCTGGAGAGAGGGGTTCGGCGGTGAGGTTTTGAGGGAGAAAGAAATCCCGATCAAAAATAAAACCTCACTTAATCCTTTCCCTATTTATATTAAGTGAGTAATTCGACCCAACTCAAATATAAATATAATTGTTCCCCTTTCCTTTCAGCACGGCCTTGCTGGGTTCACTTGGTTACTATAGCTATTTATAATTCGTAGGACCCCATAGGTCTCGGGTTCAATACCCGTCTAGACCCTTTTATGATCCTATTTGTTTTTGCTACTTCCGATACTCTAAAAATTCTGTAAAAATATCCTAAAATTCCATAAAAATATAGAATATTTCTAAAATAATTTTGAGAATTTTCGGGCGTTATAGTTAATGCTTAGGCATTAACGCCCGTTGCAGCTGCTCTAAAAATTTGTAATCGTAGCATAAATCTTTGAGGGTCTATTGAATGACCACTCATAGCAGGCATCGACCCTAGAATGACCACTCAGAGTAGACCCATCACCCATATGACTATACATAGCTGGCATAAATAATGACCCCTGCCTCGTTTTCTTCTAAGTAGCTTTGTCAATCAGGTTTGTTTGGGCTCGTGCCTTCACCTGATTTCTCTATATAATTGAGGGGTGCAACGTTCATGAATGTGGCAAAGGGTAATGAGTAGCAGTTTCATCGGTTGCCCACATTTTCTCGGCACCACCTCCGTCAATCCATCCATGCCTTCCTATATAAAACTGGAGGTGCATGAAGCTCCCAAATCAGAAAAGGCAAAGCGGTAAACTAGCCTTCTACACTCTAGAGTACAGTTCCATATGTTAAATCCTATTTCCTTAATACACTCATCATCGTCTAGCTCTCATCAACATACGTGGATGATAGGCGGATGGTCATGCAAATTTCTCACTTCTGTCTTAAATCATGTGTGCGCAACAAAGGGTTTCTTCATCGCCCTGAGGAATCGTCATGGAGCACATTCTTTGTGATTCTCTCCTCGTCGAACTTGGACCATCCGTGACCAAGTGACGTGAGGTGTATCAAGCTCCCATTTTGGCCAAGACAAAACAGTCATGTATCCTTCCACGATATAGATTATGGTTCCATACTCATAAAATTACTTCCTCATTCCAAACACCATCGTCAAGCCCTGATGCGTGTATGTTGATGAGGTTTGGTTGCTGGAGTACATTAGGGAGAGGATGATGGCCTCGAATAAGTTTTCCCAGCCAGTCACAAAGGATGCGAGGCATGTGGAAAATAATACAATCACTTTACTGGTCACAATACTCTGTACGGTTGATGAAGGGTGTTTCCGAATGGAGATGAATGTGGATGATATTTGGCCTATATCAATATGACGTTGCTGGTATGAGAGCAGTAGGTGTTGTTGGAGGTTTTAAACACTTGTCAATATATGACCACTGATGCAATGGAAATGTAAATGTATTAACATTATTAGCTCTTTTGTTTGTAATAATTCAATGTATGGGTGTTATACATTGTTATCCAAGTACTAAGTATCTACTACATTATGTAACAGTTACTACAATATATTGTTAACCACATGATTTTTTTTTATTTTATTATTCTCATTTTCTGTCGTAAGTGTATAGTAGAAGCATGAACTGATATATTCAAGTGGACTAATGCATACTTGAACAAGCACGCGACCTCAGAAACTGACGTCCATGCTGGAGCAGCTACGTTGTGGCAGACAGAAACACCATTGTAGGAACTTAATTATCCTTCCAATAGTAACACCTCCGGAAGGAGTCGGTGATAATAATTTTAACTTATGTTAAGGTGTAGTAGTTACTAGTCTGTAACTAAACCAACACAAACCACGTCCATCTGTATATTTATTGGAGGTGTCAAGGTTTGTAAAAATTTATTTCCAAACTATATTTCTAAGATGTTAATTGTACGAAATAGTTTGTTTGACCGTTGGCTACTTCAAAGTGTAGCAACTATTCGGACGGAACTACGACATAGTGTCGCATCACCTCTTAACAAGCTACCAGAAGGCAGAAAGTGTAGCAGCTATTAGGTCCACGTTGTAGCAGCTACAACATTATAGCTGCTACACCAATGTAGCAATGGATAGGGCCGGAGAAATGTAAATATACTTAGGACGTGTTTGGTTCGGGGTTATCGTGGATAACCTTGGTTATCTGTTTATGGTTATTTACGATAACCGTGTTTGGTTCGAGGTTTTTTTGGATTCCTAGGTTTTCTTCGATTCTGAAATGTCAGCACACGTCATCAATTGGGGCATCCAACCTGGAATAGAAATACCTTTGGCTGCCTTGGTTTTTCTTGATTCCTGAGGTTATGAAATTTTTTGTCCGAAATTATCCTTCGATATGACCAGAGCACGAAGGTGGCGGTAGTAGGCTGCAGTAAAAGGCGTCGGGCGGCGTGGGTAGCGGTCGGCTTCGTCGGAGGTGGCAGCAGATAGCAGATCGACAGGAGGTCAGCAGTGAGCGGCAGGCAACGAGAGACGGGCAGGCGGTGGGCAGCGAAGGCGGTCGGCTGCAGCATGGCCAGTGAAGGTGGCTTGTGGGCAACGAAGCGGCTGGTGGCGGTGGGAGAAGGTCGGCGGGAGGCAAGCGGTGGGCGATAGGCAAGGGGAGATGGGCGGGCGGTGGGCAGCGAAGGCGGCTTGCGGCGGTGGGCAACGCGAGGCGAGGAAGAAGAACAACTTTACTGTTATCTACAACGTTTTTTTTACTTTGCTATTTTAAGTTAAATGTTACTATTTTAATTAAAACTTTATTAAATGAAAACAAATTGTAAGTAAAACTTCATTATTAACTTTAATAAATTATTTAAATAGATTATAAAATAAAAAATAAAATATTATCTAATTTTCTTTATTTATATTATTGAATATTAATATTATTAATTTAATTTATTTTAAAAAATAATCAAATATTAAATTGATTTAGTTATAAAATATCTTTGATGGAACAAAGGATAATACCGTAAATATAAAATTAGGTTATACATTAGAATCTCCAAACAAACAAGTTTGTGTTACATTACTTGAAATTAAACCAAACGACATTAGGTTATATTTTATTCCCTATAACCTTAGTTATGTGATTACTAGGTAATTACATAACCAAGGTTATAAGTGATAACTTGAACCAAACGCACCCTTAAGGTGATGATATAGCAGTTACGACTGACAAAAAACTTATAACTTATTGTTGTAGCAGTTACGGTTGTAACAAGTTACAAGTACTACCAACTAGCTGATGTCATTACTCTGATTTCTGTGAGGTATCTGGGAAAGGCAAAAAGCATACTAATTGTTTCCTTGTTTATATTATGTAGTAGATGCTACAAAGAGAATCTGAATCGACAGTAACCAATACACGAGTTGCATCTCCATATAGGGGGTAGCTGCTACAATGTCTAAAAACTAATTCGAATTAAATGCTAAAGAAATCAGCAGCTCACTGTCGGTGCCTTCTCCGAAAATGTGTAGCAGCTAATCTATAGAAACTACTACTAAGTGTATCAGCTAATCTATAGAAACTGCTTCTCCCATCTTAAGTTCGACCGTCGGGACCGTCGCAGCTCCCTCCAACCTCACTGCGACATCTTGTTTCCGCCTTCGATTCTTCGACTTTTGTAAGTTATTTTGACTCTTCACTTTGGGAATAGGGTTACGACGGTAAGGGTTCAGATGGAATATTTTTTCCTTTTAGATTATCGTACTTATATCTTCGATCATATAACCATTTCCGCAATCTAATAATTTAACATAATTAGTCATCATCATTGATTGTAATTCATACCTACAATCAGTCCTAAATATGTCATCCTCTAGCAATGGCAGACACCTCTGAGGGTCCTCACCTATACAATCCCCAAGTGGGGGAAGATCGAAAACCACAGATTGGGATGGAATTTTTATCATTGGAGGAGGCCTTCGTGTTCTATAATCAATATGCACGTGAATTCGGCTTTAGTGCAAGATTAGGCAACAATAAGAAGAATAAGTGGACAAATGAAGTTGGATGGAAACAATTTGTATGCTTTAAAGAAGGACATACAGATGAAAAACGAAAAAAAGTTGCTCAAGTTGACAGTGTAAAGGAAAGAGCACGTGGGGAAGTAAGGACTGGATGTAGGGCAAAACTATCACTTGTTAAAGAACAGACCGGGGCAAATTGGATTGTCACTAAATTCTTGGAAAGTCATAATCATACACTCTCAACACCTTCGAAGGTGCATTTGCTCCGCTCACATCGCCATGTTTCTGAAGCTAAGAAAGTTTTGACGCAGCAGTTTGCAGAAGCTAATATCCCAACTTGTCAACAAGTCCGATTATTGGGATAGATTCCGGAGGCCCTGAGTTTCTAGGTTGCATGGAACGGTATATTAGAAACTTTGAGAGAGAGTTAAGGGATGAACAAAAGGGAATTGACGCTGAAACACTGATTGAGTTTTTTGCGACTGAGAAAGAGAAGAATTCCGCCTTTTCCTATGCTTATGCGATTGATTCAACAGGAAGACTCACTAGGTGTTTCTGGGCGGATCATGTATCAAGGAGGGCATACAACGTCTTTGGTGATGCTGTTGTATTTGATACAACCTATAACACCAACAAATATGGGTTGATTTTCGCACCCTTCATAGGAGTTAATCATCATCATCAGAGCATCGTATTCGGTTGTGCCTTTTTAAGTGATGAGAAAACTGAGTCGTTTGTTTGGTTGCTTACAAAATTCATTGAAGCAATGCCTAAAGGTCTGCCAACTATGATTATCACCGATCAAGATCCAGCGTTGACGAAGGCCATTGGCCAGGTTTTACCTCAAACAGTGCATCGGTATTATTTGTGACACATACTCAATAAATTTCAAGATAAATTACCCCACTTGACTTTTCGCAACTACTATCAAACGATAAAGGATGTATTTATTAACTCACCCCCAGCCAAATTTGATAAGACATGGGAAGAAGTTATCAGGTGTTCTGGATTGGAGAACAATGATTGGTTAACATTGATGTATGAAATAAGACAAAAGTGGGTCCCATTATTTTTTAACCATGTTTTTTCTGCTGGAATGTCAAGCAGCCAGCGATCTGAAAGCTCACATTCATTTTTCAAGAAGTATGTATCACATAAGAACTCATTGATGGATTTTATCACACGTTTTAATAGAGCATTGCGACACCAACGACACAATGAGTTAGTTGCCGACCATATTGATATGGTCGAGCAACCTAAGATTAAGATAAACTGGCCTATGGAATATCAAATGGTCAAGGTGTACACAAAAAAAAATGGTTGGACTTTCAAAGTGAAATGAGTGTGAGTCATGGTTATTATGTGCAACAAGCATCTATGGTTGGTGATTTAGTGGGTTACCATGTCATGAATTTTCAAAGTGGTTCATCTGTAAAGCCAAGGGTCCTCACACATGACTAACTTGCAGACTACATATCGTGTAGTTGTAGTAAATTTGAATTTGAGGGTATTCCATGTAGGCATATGTTAGCATTTTTCCATATCAACCAAGTGTTTCTACTCCCTGATAAGTACATACTCAACCGATGGACAAGAAATGCCAAGGTGGGGGAAATCTATGACTTTGGTGCGCAAACTTCCATCGACACTCCAGATGCGAAGTTGATGGCAAGACACTCTAGGCTATCCTATAAAGCTTCAGTAGTTATTGATGTTGCATCTTTAACTGATGAGGGGACAAACATGTTGGATGATCAATTCGATTGTATATACAGTAAACTTCAAGAGCTTAACATTAGCAGTAAAAATGACAACCAAAGTCAAAGAAACCAAGGCATCGATGGGGGGCCCTCTATTGTTGACCCTTCTTTGGTCAGGGCAAAGGGGTGTGGAAAATGATTGAAATCGTCAAAAGAGACAACAACCTCAAAAGCGAGGCTATGTCGTGGATGCGGTCACTAAGGTGTCTCACACGACAAGCGCAATTGTCCTTTACTGCAGCAGAGGTATGCGTCCATTAGTTATCGCCTTAGATCATACATATTTAGCTGCGCATATCAATTTATATCATCCAAAAATAATATAGTAAATAACTATACGATTTCCAGATCAAATGCTACAGAGAAGGATAATACCAACGACGACGAATCATATGAAGAAGATTTGGCATCTATAGCTGGTACAATCATGTTTTTGTGTACCTATATGACTCAATCTCGACGCATATTTATCTTATAATTTTTGCACTAATCTTGTAGGGTCTAACACCTTGCCCTTTCCGTTCTGAGAATAGGTACTATCACTCTCTAGTCTCTAAGTTAAAGAGAGTAATACAGGTGATCCTAGAGGTATTGAACATTGTGCAAAATATATCTGAACATGCCCTCGAAATGTAAATGTTTTGACATTACTTTCTCAGGTAATTATATTAGTGAAATGTATGGGTGCTATAACGTGTTATCCTCGTACTAAGTAGCTATTACATTTAGTAGCGGCAACTACCATATATTACTCTATTTGAAAACACCGGATTAAGTTATTGTTGCACATATCACTGATCCATCATTTCCACATAACGCATATTAGCTGCTACACTATATGGCAATTAGTGATGATTAGCTAATATACGATGTAGCATCTAATTCGGTGACGTGACGTGATCTGCTAAGGCCACACCGGTCACACGTATTAATACCAAATATATTTATACTCATTAAGAGCTGCTACACGAGGTAGCATGCTGCTACAACGTCTGACAGTTTTACTAGCAGTAAGCACTACACACATACATCCAATAGATTATAATTTACTGAAACATGGAAGTTACTTACAAACTTTTTAAAGGTAAATAAAACAATAACAAAGAAATACAAATTTGGGTAAATGCAACAAGTTGTGGAAGCTACATGTATATGTAAATGCTACAATGTGTGGTAGTTATTAGTCATAGTAGCTGCTACAATGCTTTGCAAACCAAAGCAAAGCCGATGCAGCATCACATATCACTTTTTTCAGCGCCTTTAAGCAATATGATATACAACTACAAACAGGTGTAGCAAGTTATTAGTCTAGGAAGCTGCTACACCATGTAGCAGCAAACCTAAACACATGGCCCTGTAGAATTTTAAAAATTTTTAAATCAAATGTATATACATGTTCCAATCATCCTGTAGCAGGAAAGGCGCTGAAAGAGCAAAAAGTCATGCATCAAAAATAATTTTTCAATCAAGTTGATATACACAATATGAAAACTATAGCTAAAGAGTAGTGTTAATCTATGCTAGAAAATAGAGGGGCTAGAAATCCGGCTAACCAAGTTAGCTGCTACAAGGTGTGGCAGATTCACGCAGATTTAACTGCTACATGTTGTAGCAGCTTCGTCTCCATGAAGCTGCAACAGCTTGTAGCTGCAAATCAAAGTCCACCGAATAGAAGGCGGTTGGTGCAGCCGACCTTTCACTTTCCCGGCAGGGGCCCAAGTGGTCAGCCGAACGACCTTCGACGAAGACGAGGCAGACGGAGGGAGCGAAGGAGAGAGAATTCCAATCAATCTGTAGCAGGAAAGGCACTGAAGCAGTGAAAAAATTTTTTAAAAATAATTTTTGAATCGGGTTGATATAGTTAATATGAAAACTATGGGTACCGAATACGTTAATCTTTGCAAGAAAATGACAAGGTAGCTGCTACAAGGTGTGACAGCTTTGTGCACAGTTAACTGCTACACATTGTAGCAGCTTCCTCCCCATGAAGCTGCTACACCTTGTAGCAGCAAATTAAAGTCCACCGGAGAGCAGGCGGTTGTTGGAGCCGTCGACCATCCAGGTCGTAGCATAAGTCCTTCCGACCTTCTACCACGACCAATCCAAGTCATATCCTACAAGCACGGTTTCATCAGTCGTAGTAGTTGATGCAACGGTTAGAAATGAGAGCAAAGCCGCGGTGCATCTTTATACAATTATTACAGCTATTTTTATACCGATTTCACAAGGTAATAACGGTGTGGATTAAGAAATTAAATTGGAGTGAGGTGGTATGATCTCACAGTAGACCTAGGATTGAAGACGCCGGAGCAACTTTCCGGCCGGGAGCGCGAGGGACGAGTTTCGACGGAGGGATCGAGGGAAAGGGGGGGGGGCGAGCGGCGAGCCAGACCAAAAATATTGAACTTTCCGGGGAAGCGTCAGGTCGCCCGGAGGACGGACGCCGGAGGGGACCGGGAACGAGGGAGAGAGAGCGGGGAGGGAGAGGGAGGGAGAGAGAGAGAGCGGCGAGGGAGATTTTATTTTTGGTAATAAACGCCGCCGAAATTTTGAACAAAGGCGAGAAAGGGAGAGAGTAACTTCCATGGATTATTTTATTTATAGTGAAACCGAGCTGGCGGTGCCACGTCTGCGCGTCGCTCACGGTCGCGCACAAAACGTCGCCCAGCATATCAAAACCCTATATATATATATATATATATATATAAACTCAGATCATCAGCTCCCATGCTGGAGACTGACTTGAACATCCGAGTGGATGAGTCAGGGCACCCCCGACATCCATTTTAACCTTTTTCTTTGCTTCTCTATTCTTTGTAGGCTCTCCAGACGATTCGGTTCTCCCTATAGCTCACGATGATACCCTTCTATAACTCCACTAGCATCTCCAATGGCCCCACCTCCCTCTAACTCACGGCGACTTCGTCAACATAGAGGACAACTCATCTTTTCCTCAAAGACTTCATGACCTGATCATTATCGAAGGCACTCACCCTCTTCGCCCTCTTAGTCATGGCGGCTCAGCCAACATCAACGACACTTCATTGGTGGCTCACCCTCCCGACGATCTCTGGCAAAACTAGGTGAAAAATATTTTGTTCAGTTAAAATTATGTTACAGTAAAATATGGTCAATTATTTCTGCACTACAAATAAATGATAAAGTAATATAATACAAAATACTTTGATAAATTTAAATAGTAGCAAAATTAAAAAAGAATATTTAATTTGCCACAGCTAAAAATTGTAAAGTCAGTCGTATAAATTATTTCATTAAATTAAAAATTTTGTTATAGTAAAATATACTCTATTACATTTATACTACGATAAAATAATATACCAAAAAATACTTCGGTCAATCCAAATTGTGTAGAAGTAAAATCAAATATTATTGCACCACAATAAAAAAAATTGTGAAGTATTATAAATAATCCACTTCGTCAATCAATGTAACATGTGAAGTCATATATAATCAATTATTTTGATACTTTTACGAAACTAATGAACTAAAAGAATCTTTTTATTTTAAAATCAATCCAATTTTGAAATGGTTATGGACCAGACAAAGACTTTCGGTATTTTATGACAAAGTAACAAATTGACCTCCTATAATTCGGTATTTTATGATATTTAAGTTAATTTTGATATTTCTATTATTTATGAGTACTGATTTATTTATATCAGCATTATATTCTATTAATTTTGATTTTTTTAAAAAAAAATATTTTTTCTTTTGCATTTGTATCTTGTTCGACGTTTGTCTGTCAACAGATAAAAATTAGAGATATTAAAAATGAACCGAACCCACTGGCCCGGCTCAAGTTGAGTAAAAAAATTAGGTTCGAATTAACGGTTTTTAAATTCTGATCAAATTTGGATTGGAAGATTTTCAGATTGAATACAAAATTTAATTCAAGTCAAAATATTAATATCGTCATCCAGACAATTAAATTCAAGTCAACATAAACACAAAATAACAGCGTTAGGCACCGACTTCAAGTCCACTAGCTAGTTTCTACCAGCTCCACACTGATTATAGTAATCTTTCCTATTAATAGCGTTGACTTCGAGTCAACCTACATAGCACAACAACATTAGGCAATGACTTTGAAGTCAACCACAGGGGTCTTCAGGGTGTAACATAGACGATGGACACATGATATTTCTGGCACAATAGTCAGGGGTCGATTCTCAGAAACTGACGATCTGGGGTATACCTCGCCATGCGCCTATGGCCTGTGTACCTATATGAACCTCCCTCCATATCCGTGGGACCGGCACTAGGGGAGCCGCTAAGGTAACGGATCAACCACTGGTACACAGTTTTTATATTCCTTTTGCAGTCGCCGGCCACTATATACATGTCTGCATCCTCGACTGGCAACTCAGATCATCAGCTCTCATGGCGACTACATTACAGTACTACTGCTGCCGTTGTAATTCCTCCTTTCAGATCGCCTCCTTTCTATTTTGCTTGCTGCTCTTATTCTGCAGCTCGATAAGCAACGCTCGGCCTATCGCTTCAGGCTGCAGAAAGCCAGGGGGTACTTGCAATCCGATGCCTCCAGGAGTGTCTTCAGGCTGCAGAAAGCCAGGGGGTACTTGCAATCCGATGCCTCCCGTGTATGTTCCAAATGCACCACCCTCGCATAGGAACCCCCTCAAACCGTGACAAAGCCTATCATCCAATTCCATGAATTCCTAGCTTGATAATCAATATGTATATATATATAATCTGAATATTTAGATTTCTATACGACTTGTCTATCTTACTTTCGCTATATCAGTAAACTTTTCAACTTTTAAATGGTATTTGTAATTGATTTTAGCTGCAGTTTATATTTTCTATGCAATCAATCTAATTCATGAAGCATTCATAATATATTGCATATTTGTACGTGGGTATAATTAAAAGATCAAAAGTTAAAGAAGTAGATTTGAATGTTCTCGTAATAATTCTTTCTCTTCTATCTCCAACATCAACTACACCGATAGAGCATCACTTTGGATCCATAAATCCAGGAGCTTGGGTACGTACGTAGAGTACTTCCTAAGAGCTGCGGCACCCTATGGAATATGTTAAAATTGCCCGCCACCAATCTGCAGAAATTAAACTTTGAATTGTGTTTTGTTCTTTTTTTTTCTTTTCTCTTTCGGGATGTAATGAGTAAACCCTGGAGGTGATTTTTTTTTTCCTTTTCTCTTGCTCTTTTTCTTTCTCTTTGTACATGATACGGGATGTAATGAGTAGACCCTGGAGATGACATAGAGGTCAAAGTCAAGATGACGTGGTAATCAAAGTCAAGGGAAGAGAACATCTTCCCACCCGACTCTAATTGTTTGCCCAACGCTAAGACTCGCCAGACCGGCCGGGTCGGCTTCCAAGCCGTGCGGGAAAAGGCCGGCCAACCCTTAAGGGGTCTAGTACTTTAGTCTTGCACTAAAGAGACAGTGTAACCAATCACTCAATAGCCGATCGAGTTTAAGGGTGATCGCCTTTACAGGCCGTCCATAACGACCGACCCACCTCACATTTGACCAGCTATGGGTCTGGTCGAAGGGAAGGTCAGATCTCTTACTCTATATGAGCCTCTCCACACACATCCGACAGACCCGATTACCAGTCAACCCTATGGGTGTCCGTTCGACAATAGAACCGAACGGGTTCCACATGACAATCTGCTTGGGTAGTCAGTCAATAATAGAACTAGACAAGTTCATATGATTCTATACTCGCATGCATATGAGTAAGGGTATGATAGTTCCCTTCACAAATTCGGCCAGAACTCTAGGGCATTCAGCGAGTCATTATATGCCCAGTCAGATAAAAGGTCAGCTGGGCTTAAGGCATTTAGCCTCATACATCTGTCTATGCATAAACGACCAGATAAAAGGTCGACCAGGCCTAATACACTTCGCTTCATATTGTTACTTGAACAAATTTCTAGCAAGCATAGTTTAGCCGATGGATTTCCAGAACGCACAGATCATTCTATCACTTCTCAAATGGATTTTTAACATGACCAAGACTCTATATTCCTCTCTGAACAGATCACCATTACTATGCAGAACATAACTGAATATCTTAACGAAAGAGCAGGTATAAAGAAGGTCAACCTTATAGGTCAGCCAAGATATACTCAGCAGACAACGCCCTAACAACTTGTAAGAATAATAACCATGTGTCAGAGAATATTCTTCTGGAACCTTCTTCAACGATTATTGTGTCTTCCATCAGCAGACTATTTATAATAACATATTCCTTCAACAACCTCAATAATAATAAAATCTATAAATGACAAATTGAGGTATACATGTGGGTAAGGGAAGATTTCTCAGATAATTATTGCACATTGCCTAGGTTATACACTTCCCTTTACATAACAAACTTTGACACACTTTGCCACCTCATCATTACGGAGGTTATGTGAGGTGGTACATAAAGGGGGAGTCCTCTTCGTGGTGAAGGTACGTTCTCTGAACATCTACAACTTACTCTCGTGCGTACGTTCTCTACTGTTCTTCATTCACCCATCTGGACTTGTACTGACTTGAGCGTCGAAGGACTTTTGCCAAGGACTCCCCTTGGTTTCTAGGTGATGACATTTTGTTGACTCGTCTCTGTGTGTACAAGGGTCTTTTACCAGTCAACCATCAAGCCACCGTGTCCAACGCGTATCTCTGTAGTTTTCAGATAGGATCAAATTTAGCGCTGTCTATTGGCACTTCACCTGAATTTGAAGATCAGAGATGGGAGAAGCTAGACGACTCATCACCGTTACCCTAGCACAAGAAGATTTGGATCTGCTCATCAACGCTCGCGCACAAAAACTATTGCAACACAACAACAACAACAAGTAGCCACCGATGGTACTCTGTCGTCATCTAATCCCATCGCATCAACAACAACCCATCAGAAGGAGATAGGGGCTAGGGAGAAAGGGCCAGCTCATGTGTCGTTGGCGTCTCACTCACTAGTTCCACGCCATCGGGCACTCTTCCACACGTCGCCTGAGGACATGGGTCAAGAAGGAATACACCAAGAATCCTCTGGAGAAGCACCTGTCCGAGATGGATGCAAGGGAAAAGCTTCGACAACTTGTAGCTCCCCGGAACAGATTAACACCCCGTTCTCTCAGAGAGTGCTCAAAGATAAATTTTCGAAACATAATCAATCCCTGGCGATAGGGGAATACTTAAGGTCAACTGACCCTAAGGATCATCTCCTCAAATTTGAGCACGCCGCCCTCCAACATCAATATACTGATGGTGTGAAATGTCTGGTGTTTCTCACCATACTCGCTGGCTCGACACAAAGATGGTTCAAGCAACTATCGACGGAATCCATTCGCAGTTTTAAGGATTTTCACAAGACTTTCCTTCATCACTTCGCCAATAGTCGTCGTTATCAGAAGACACCCTTGAGCTTTTTTTTCACTCAAGCAGGAGCCCAAAGAGACTCTCAGGGCCTATATCAAAAAATTTAATCAACTGACCATGGATGTTCTTGTAGGATCGATGACATGCTAGAGGGAGGGGGGTGAATAGCAATCATGGCTTTTTCACTCTTTTCAAAAAACATGGAATAATGCAATAGAAGATAGAAAGAAACAAGAGAACAATCGCTAACACTTTTTATTACTTGGTTTGGAGCCTGTAGCGACTCCTACTCCAACGCCCATGATCGTTGATTATTTTCGTTGGACAATCACTATAGATCCGAAAAGTCTTTACATAGAACAAGTACAAGTAAGAAGCTTTACAATTATTGGAATACAACTTGTTACTAATGACTTGGTGAAATCAATCTTCTGGCTTGGTCGTCATCGGGGTTGTGCGCAAGGGCTCAACTTGTTCTCAATTGATCGTTTTGAATGTGTTCCTTGAAGTTGCTGGTTGACCCTCCTTTTATAGTCGAGCCAAACCTGATCCAGATCCACTAATCTCAAGATCAGTCTTTGACTCGAAGCTGATCGGTCAACCGATCCAGGTGTTCGATTGACTGAACCCTCTAAACCTGCCCAACTTTTCATCCACATGCTTCTGCTCGAATAAGAGTCTTCGTTCGGTTGACCGATCCCGCCGTTCGATCAACTGATACCCAGCTCATCTGGTCCGATCAACTCAACTTCGACCACTCGATGCCTATCCACTGTTCGATCGACTGATCCCCAGGTTTGGTCAATCGATCCTTTGGTCGAACCCGATTAGCTCGTTGGAAATTTGATCCTTCTGTTTGAGTATTCGGTCTACCTGAATCTAACCATGTAAAAAGTGTTAGTCTCCTATAAAATACAGTTAGACAAACAACAAATAATAGTAAGGCAATATATGACTTTTGACAGCCTTTGGACTGTTTGATTTTGACTTTCAAATTTTTTTCGAAAATCCTAGGTCCAACCGAAGCCTACTGTTCCCTCTTTGGGGAACGTGTTCTCATTTACTCCTCTTAGGAGTGCTTACATTTTGCCAGACCGGTCCTTCAGACCATCTGGACTTTTGCTCAGTACTCGAGACTTCAGGTCTTCATGCTGGACATCCGCTCCACAACCTGTCCAGACTTTCACTTGGTCCGTGACCACCAGGATTTTCACCAAGAGACCTCGACTTTAGGATTTCGCCCAAAGTGTTTGACCCGCCAAGACTTTTCACCTAGGGTTACTACCCCCTAGGACCTAGGGTTACCTCCCCTTAGAGTTTTCTATAACCTAGGGTTACCACCCCCTACGACCTAGAGCTACCTTCCCCTAGGATTTTCCACCTGCCTAAAATCCACTAGGGCTTTTGCCTAAGAATACTTAGGACTTTCCTGCAAACTCATTCATACTTGTTAAAAAACAAGACAACTTAACTTTGAGCACTTTGCCATTATCAAAATACAGATTCGATCGTCTGATCCTTCCCGCACCAACAGTTCTGACGGCCACCACTGAAATTTTGGTTATTGCCTTTCTCCCAGGGCCTCGTAGACTTCCTTGGTGAGTGTCTTCTCCTAGGGTAAGCTAATTTGCATGCTGGATGTCTATCAAGGTTACCATCAAGTTCCACTCGCCAAGGACGACCAGGAGAAGATTAGCATTATAATTGCTGAGGGCATTAACTGTTACAATGTTATACCGTTTGGACTCAAGAATACAGATGCTACTTACCAACAACTAATGAACAAGGTGTTTTGAAAGCAAATCGAGCAAAATATAGAGGTTTATGTGGACGACATCCTCATCAAGGCTGTCTGAGCGACCGACCTATGTGTCGATGTGGAAAAAACTTGCTAGACTTTAAGGCAATACACACTGAAGCACAACCCTAGCAAATGTTTGTTTGGAGCAAAGAGCGGGCGGTTCCTGGGATACATTGGAATCGAGTGAGAGATAGAAGCCAACTCGAGCAAAGTTCAGGCGCTCCGAGACATGGCGCCCTTGTGCAATTTGAAAGAGGCATAAAGATTGACCTGCCAGATCACCGCCCTGTCTAGCTTCATTTCTCAATTGGCTAATCGAAGCTTGCCATTTTTTCAAGATCCTCTGCCAGCACCCAAATTTCAATGGGATGCTGACTGTGTTTTGGATTTTGCATTGGCTGAAAGATGAAGTAGAAAACTACAACAACTAAGCACATCCTTCCTTCAATTCGAGCGGTGCCACACAGTGTATTCCCTGGTTAGGGAACAAAGGATTTAAGAAGCAGCGATAGCTAAGTACTATTGGGGATCTTTGAGTCCGGCTAGAGAGGGGTGAATAGTTTTTCTTGATTTCTACCTACAAATTGTTAATGGTAGCAAGAAAAATGGAAATGAAATAATGAAATCTAGACAATGTTAACTCCTCAATTTACCTGGTCTCCATTATTGGTTGCTACTCGGAATATCATACCGGTTTCTCTGTACAAAATTTTGTACAAATCCTGAACCTTTCCTAACAACCTATTGTGTTCTTTAGAAATTAAATTTGGAATCGCAAACGAAACTTAACATTATAGATTCCAAATTCAACTTATCTGTTCTTAGTGGTTTAGACTTGGATCACAAACGATGCTTAACATTATTGATCCAAATCCACCCATGTTACAAATTCGATTAAATATTTATTTCAGAGATCGGCTTCCAGGTTAAACATGACGAGGCACTAGACCTTCTTGGGTATGGGATCATCCACCACTTCCTAGACAAAGCCTTTCAACGAAATTCACTATTTAATCTGCTTATAGTAATCCTAGGTTTAACCATTAAGAACAATCGAATCACAAGATCAAAAAATAAAATAAATACAAAATTGAAACATAAATTCGATAGCCTAGAATCATTAGCATCTTGTGTTTGGTATTTCAAGATCTAAACAAAAGATGAATTAGTTATGATACGGAAACTAATAACTAGTTATACCTTTTGTAGCTTATAAACCTCACGATCTTTGTCGTATTCCTCTTCTTATTTCGGACGTCATGTGGGCGACGATCTACCAAGATGAAAAACCACCCAAGCCTCCTTCTCCTTGCAAGTTTCGGTCACCACCACCAAGATTCAAGGGATGCTAGGAAACAAAGCCTCCTTCTTCTCTCCTTCTTCCTCAATCTAGATCCGGCCACCAAAAGGTCCAAGAGATGTGATGTCGCCAGCCTCCAAGGAAGAAGAGAAGAGGATGAGCAATAAGGTTGGCCACCAACAAGGAAAAGAGAGGAGAAGAATAATAGATGTGTTATTGGATGAGGCACCCTCTCCTCCTCTTTTATATTTCTTGGTCTTGGCAAATAAGGAAAGTTTTAAATATAATTAAAACTTCCTTATTTTTCCTTGCCAATGAACAAAAGGAAAATTTAAACAAAATTTTCCTTTTTAAACTTCAATGGTCGGCCACCTCATTGATCTTCAAACAAGAAAAGTTTTAAATATAAAATTAAAACTTCTTAATTTGTTTCCGGAAATTTTAAAGTAAAAATTTCTCTTTTAAAATTCCCTTTATGGTTGGTTATAAAAGAACTTTTATAAATTAAAATCACTCTTTTTAAAAACATATGGATGATTAAAATTAAGGAAAGTTTTCTCCAAAATTAAAATCTTCCTTTTAACTACAAATAAGGAAAGATATCAAACATTTTTCTTAATCCTTTGTAGAAACTATAAAATGAAATATTTAATTTTAAAACTCTCTTTTAAAATCATGGCTTCCACATAAGAAAAGATTTTTTAAAAAATAAAATCCCTTTTATTTTTTAATTTGGTCGGCCACCTAAGCTTGGGCTCCAAGCTAGGCCGGCCAAAACTTAATCCTATCCAAGGCTTGGTTTGACCGACCCTTGCTTAGGCTCCAAGCTTGGCTTGGCCAACCACCTAAGGATGGGTAAGAAGATGGGCTTTAGGTGGATATAAGACTTTATAATTAAGAGGCTACGACAGGAACCGAGAGGAGGAATTGGTTTTGGTCTCCCGATGAACTTGAGCTTCCCGTGTTCGCCCCAAACACCCAACTCGAGTTCATCAATAATAACTCATAACACTAAAGAGTTATTATTGAACTACCGCACTAATCTCATATTACTATATGAGCTCCTTCTTATCATGAGTGTGTTAGTCTCCCTGTGTTTAAGATATAGAATGTCCACTAATTAAATGAGTTACTGACAACTCACTTAATTAATAGCTAGCTCCAAGAGTAGTACCACTCAACTTCATTGTTATGTTGGACTAAGTCCACCTGCAGGGTTTACATGATAACCCTTATGAGTTCCTCTTGGGGACATTATCAACCTAGATCACTAGGATATAGTTTACTTCTATAATCAACAACACACACTATAAATAATATCATTTCCCAACTTATCGAGTCTTTTGATTTATCGAACTAAATCTCACTCATTGATAAGTCAAAGAAATAAATACTAGATATATGCGCTTGTTATTATATTAGGATTAAGAGCACACACTTCCATAATAATAAAGGTCTTGTTCTTTTATACAGTCAGTATAAAAAGAAACTACCATAAATGGTCCTGCTCAGTACACTCAAAGTGTACTAGTGTAATTTTATAGTTAAGATAAACTAATATCAAATTACACTACGACTATTCCAATGGTTTGTTCCTATCCATCTTAGTCGTGAGCTACTTTTTATAACTTATAAGAAACTGATAACATGATCTTCTGTGTGTGACACCACACACCATATTATCTACAATATAAATTAATTGAATAATTACACTTAGCATATAAATGTAGACATTTGACCAATGTGATTATTTATTTCAAAAAAAATATTTACAAAAAGCTAGGCTTTTAGTATACACTCTAACATCCGCCTCCTTGAGGTGACTAATCCAAGGTACACACGCACACGATCAAGTTTCATTATGATCTTCTCCTTCTTGAATCAAGAATGAAGGCGGAGAGACCTTTACACAATGATCTTTTCTTCTTACAAGATGGAAGATGAGCTTAGGAAGAAAAGATTGAGAGTTTTGGAATCTTGGAGATCACTTGGAGAGCTTAACAGTGTTTTGTATTAGACAACCATTTTTCTCCAAGTCTCCAGCCTTTTATATTCCAGGCTGAAAACCCTGACTACCAGTTGACTGATGAAAGCATCAGTTGACTGGCAGCAAATAACGACTACTGTGTTGTACACAATCTATGGGGATGCTGTGGGTCATCAGCCAAATGGCTATATACCAGTCGACTGATACTTGTGTCAGTCGACTTGTAGCCGGCCACAACATTCTGTTTGTTTTGAAATCAGATATTAGTCGACTGATGGAAGTATCAGTCGATTGGTATCTTAATATGATAATACAGGACTTCAAACATTATCTTTCATACTAGAGCCAATTCCGTAGCCTAGACTTATACCTTCAAGCATCTTCCGTCAGTCTCGTGCCCTTAGAATGCTTCCAAGCCCACGACTCCTTATCCTTGCGCTTGCCTTCAAGTGCTTCCTTCGGCTTTGTCATGCTAAGTCTCTTTTCGCCAAGAGGCCGCACCTCCGGAACTTCACCTGCTAAGACTATTTTCTTGGACTTTCCTTTGTACCTGCTTACTCAATATTTATGTTAGATCACCAACCTTGCCTAACTTAAACTTATTTATCAAACATCAAAAGTAAATAATGCACGCACGTTTTAGCTTCTCGTCCCTCAGAAACACCACACGCTCCCTTCTCGTCCATCGGTATACTCTTCCGCAGCACCTCATCCCTCAAACATACCGAGCCCATCGACTCTCTCTCGTGTCATCCTTCTCACTAGTTGCGTCTTTTGCTGGACTTCTTGTGCTCCTAAATTCCTATACACTTAGACACAGGGTTAAACAAAATAAGACCTAACTTAACTTATTTGATCACATCAAAACTATCTTAGGGTACCAACAATGAGTTGATGAAGGGGAATATGAAAGTATTGGGTAACAGTGGTAAAGAAAGGAAGAATAGGGAAGCGAAGTGGCAAGTTCGAATTGATTGTCACAAATGAACTCCAAATTAATTAATCTTGAAAACCCTCAACTACTCCAGATTATTGTAGTATAAAGCCATGGTTGAATATCTCAAGGAAACTAATAGTAGAATGTTTGATCTTAGACTAGAATTATTATTTTTTTAGGTTTTCTCCTGATAAATTGGGGGTGTTTAGTTTTGTTTCAAATCTTAATTTAAGAATTGAAATGGAGCTGATAAACCTGATCCTAAGTAATGATTAAATCCTAGCTTAAGAGAACTAACATACTCTATGATTTAGAAGCTAAAAGAGATACATCAGAATTAAAATTGCAGAAATGACTTATGCAGAAATTTTATACGAAACTATAATTGCAAGAAGAAAAAGAACTATAGCACAGAAATGCAGAACTCTAGCTGTAGAAACAAGAAAGAAAACAGAATTGAATTGCACAAAAGAGATCTAAGGTAACAAAACTAGAACTACGTAGTTCAAAATTAGAGAAACAACTAATTTGATGACAAAATCTAAAGAAAACAAAGATGCAAAAACAATAAACTGCAGAACTAAAATCTAAGCCATCTCTAATCAAATCTACTCTTCTAACAAGCCTCTCCTTGCCATCACACAAGGACCCTTAATGAAACCTCACTTCGGACTTGAAGGAAGAGCTCTCAGCCACTGAACTCAGTTCAACCTCCTTCAGCACCAGAGAATTCTGCAGATCTGACGAGCTGGATTCTCTCGAAAAGCTGATGACGAGCTGAACTGCAAGTTTGAAATTCTGCAGATCTGAAGTCTGGATTCTCTGGATCGATGCTCTCTGATGGAGGGCGAGCCACTATCACCAAAGAATTCCTTCGATAATGGCTGAAATAGAGGAAGCGCACGAACAGATCTGAGCTCCGGAGAGATAATCGCCGGTGCGTGCAGATGATCAAGACTTGGAAGCGAACGGATGGAAGCTCCAACACCAATGAAACTCACTGAGAAGTAGATCTGGAAGAAGATGGGGGTTGCGATCGCGCGGAAGGAAGGAGATCGCGGATGAACAGTAGTGCAAGCCACTGTTCATCCGCGAAGAAATTGGGTTTTATACTTGTTTTTGAACCGGGTGAACAGTGGGTTTAGGTTGAGTTCAAATGAGGTTTAGGGTTTGGTGAAAGGAATTTGATTTGGTTCAAGCTCAATGAGTTGGAGTCAAATTGAATGTGAATCATCATCAATAAGTTGAACCAACTTCTTCTTCCCCCATCGCCCACTCTTCTTCTTCCCAAACCGCACCCGCGGCTCTGCTTCCCCGACAGGCCACAGGCCCGCGCTTCTTCTTCCCTGACTACCCATGCTTCTTCCTCTCGACCACCCCCTTTCTTCTCCCCCTTCTTCTCATTCGACCCCCCTCTTCTCCTCCTCCCTGCTCGACAATCCGAACTCCTCCACTCCCTTTCCCTTCTCTTCCTCCTCTTCTTCATTTTCTTCCTTTCTCCTACTTTCTTCTCCTCCCTACAGATTGAAGAAGCTGTGATTGCAGAGGTGAGTTTTTACAAGCAGGATGTTATCTTGTAGTTACATGTTTTTTATCTGAAATGTTGAGCATTGTTCTAATTTGGTTATGTATTTATTCATGTATGCATCTGTTTGATATTTATTCATGTATGGTTTTAGTTTTGACTAATTATTGGTGGTATCAGTTGTTATATGATATAGATAAACATGTCACAACTACCGTTTAACTATAGAAGACGTATATTATTATGCACTTTGTGGAATATGTATGGAATGTTTATGGGTTGTTTGGTTGTCATACTTTATCAAATTGCAATACTTGCATATCATCGAAAAAGAATTCGTCAAATAAAAAGTAGGGACGACAAATCGATTTCACATGTGGAATGGATGTTCAACCTTACAAAAAAGAGCGATGAAATAAGTATTAGTGAACTTCAAATGGATAGGAGAATATTCAGGATATTGTGTAATATGGTTCAAGATGTTGGAGGTTTAAAAGTCACAAAAAATGCCACCATTGATGAAATTGTGGCCTTATTATTCTACGTGTTGGCACATCATAAAAAAAACCAACGATGAGTCTCTTTTTTAAACGAAGTCGGGAGACAGTGAGTCATCATTTCAATCTATATCTTTGAGCAATTTTACAACTACACAACATATTGCTCAAGAAACCTGAACCGATACGCAATGACTACGAAGAAGATAGATGAAACCATTTAAGATAAGCATTTTTTAATCACCTATAATTCTTCAATTTAATTGTATTTTTTATTTCAATCTATAATTCTAATCATTATATCCAATTATTATAATTAAAAATTATTATAGGGTTGTTTAGGTGTTTTAGCAGATACTTATCCAAGTGACGCCCCCTAAAGAAGAAAACAACGTTATCTCACAAGGGGGATTGCAACAAATGTGTTGGGAGTGTGTTGCCCACAAATGCAATTCATATATTTGTTACCTGGTGGGAAGGTTCTACCCATGATGGTCGGGTACTTCGTGATGTCATCAGTATATCATTTGGTCTTAAAGTCCCCCAAGATAAATAACAAATTCTTTTTATTTAAAGGTGGAATTATAGCAATTTAACTAGTGTCCTTGATTTAGGCTATTATTATTTGGTCGATGCTGGATATTGCAACTCAGATGGATTTCTGACACCTTATGGAGGGGCATAGGTATCACCTCAATAAATGGGAAGGTCGTCTTCCTGAGACAGTTGAAGAATATTTTAACATGAAGCACTCTGTAGCTAGGAATGTTATTGAGAGGTGTTTTGGATTGTTGAAGGGTCGTTGGAAAATCTTAACTTCCCCTTCATTTTTTCCAATGCAATCCCAAGTTCGTATTATCATTGCCTATTGTTTGCTTCATAACTTGATCCGTAAATTCATGAGCCATGATCCTTAGGAGTGTATTCCTAATGAAGATGAACAAAGTGAAGATGATGATAGTGATCGCATGACTGAAATGGAGTACATACGTACAATTGCCCCAACTAATCAGTGGACTACATTTAGGAATAATTTAGCATTATAAATATTTAACAATTAGGACAATGAAGTATTTGATATGGAATGACTTTCATTGTTGTGATGTTTGTTTTATTGTCTATGCAACTTTGTGAAAACTTTTATGTGTACTCCTTATTTTAATGTTTCTTCCATTTGGTTTGTTATCTATAAAAAAAACTTTTATATGTTATTAACATTCTTTCAACCAGATTTGATATTCTTGTAATTTCATTGTTATATTATGTAACATTCTTTCCCCTTCATATTATATTTTATGTGACTCTGATATGACCTTAATAGTAGGATAGAGAGTAATCCTGAGGAATCTGTGGGAAAGAATGTAGCACTAAGAAGAGGTAAAAACAAAGTTTTCTGGACAAAAGAGGAGAATTGAGCATTAATAAGATGTTTGCAAGATATGACAACTGATCCTCTTTGGAAAATAGACAGAGGTTCAAGAACAACTACATGGTTGAGATAAGAAAGATTATGATCCAAAAACTACCAACTTTCACATAATACGTCAGTCACATTGAATCTAGGATCAAAACCTTAAAGAGAAAATTTCATGTTATCAATGAAATGTGCAGATAAAGTGGTTGTACTTGGAATGATGTCTGATCCCGTCCGGAAGCTGAGTCGGATGAAGGCGGGCCTTGGTGTACTGAAAGTGAACGGAAAGTCGCTGGAGCGTTGAATCTACCTATCCCCACTTGAGAGGATCACATGGGTGGCTGACGAAGGAAGAGGACCAGGACGATGACCCTACGGCCTTGCGCACACTCAGACGATCCCACGAGTTGTTAGAGACCAAAAACCAGGGAAAAAGTCCCTGGGTCAGGCCCTCCGACGCTCAAGTCAGGTACTTTTCCCCCAGAAATCATAGAGAAAGTACGAAAAGTAAAGAGTAGTGAGAAATGACGAGTGAGCGTACCTGCGTAAGAGACAAAGCCTCCCTTTTTATACTGCAATGGAAGTTTCTGGGTCTGACGGGTGTCAGGGAATGTCGGCTATCAGGCTTTGTCTGGCGGTGGATGACAGGTGGCACCTTTTCATAGGCTGGCGATGGAATCAAAAGGGGTAATGAGCCCTGACTGTGAGAATATTCCCTGACATACTGATTATTCTCTGACATTCTCTGACAAGCGGTTACGATTCCTTGTCTTGTTTGTCTTGTAGCGTCTGGATGATGAGTCTGTAGTTCGAGATCTGTACCCCGACCTGCTTCTATCTGCTGTTATTCCTAGCTAGCACTTCCTGACCTGCACGCTAGGTCTGTGTCCAGACCTGCCTGTATACCTGTTATCCTTGGCTTGTACGTTCTGACCTGTTCGCCAGGTCTGTATCCTGACCCGCTTATGTTTATTATTATCCATGGCTTGTGCGTCCCGACCTACACGCCAGGTCTATGTCCAGACCTGCTTGTATACCCGTAATACTCGACTTGTACGTTCCGACCTACTCGCCAGGTCTGTGTCCCGACCTGCTTCTATCTGTTATTATCCATGGCTTGTGCGTCCTGACCTGCACACCAGGTCTATGTCCATACCTGCTTGTATACCCGTAATCCTCGGCTTGTACGTTCCGACCTGCTCGCTAGGTCTGTGTCCCGACCTGCTTCTATCTATTATTATCCATGGCTTGTGCGTCCCGACCTGCACGCCAGGTCTATACCCAGACCTGCTTGTATACCCGTAATCCTTGGCTTGTACGTTCCGACCTGCTCGCCAGGTCTATGTCCAGACCTGCTTGTATACCCATAATCCTCGGCTTGTACGTTCCGACCTGCTCGCCAGGTCTGTGTCCCAACCTGCTTCTATCTGTTATTATCTATGGCTTGTGCGTCTCGACCTGCATGCCAGGTCTATGTCCAGACTTGCTTGTATACCCGTAATCCTGGGCTTGTACGTTCCGACCTGCTCGCCAGGTCTATGTCCAGACCTGCTTGTATACCTGTAATCCTCAGCTTGTACGTTTCAACCTGCTCGCCAAGTTTATGTCCAGACCTGCCTCTGTCGACTGCTTTCCAGGGCTAGCACTTTCCAACCTGGCCTGTGGGCCCAATCCTTGACCGCTGTCAGGGTTGGTCCTTGTCCGATTCATGATCCCCTCCTTTGACCACTATGTCAGCAGAGACTTTGACCCTGGCCACGTAAGCTTAACTTTTGACCTCCCTGCTATCTACGTCAGCCTGACTGCTGACCGGCCACGGAGGCTTAACTTCTGACCTTCCTGACCTCCAGATCAGCTTGACTTCTGACCCTCTTGTGGTATTGACTCATAACCACATCATCATACCGACCCCACAAAACATGCACCGTATCAATGTCGAAAAGAAGATAGCTTGTGAAGAAACATAATATCTTGAATGGATTAAGATATGTGTATTAGTCATTATTTTTTTTTTTTTCAAATTACACGTTATCAAACTTTGTTAAATTGATTGTTATGTTTGTTTTTGGACAGAATCACAATTACGCCAAAATTCTCTTTAATGTATCATTCTCTTACTTTTCAGAGTTAGAGATGGTATATGGCAAAGATAGAGCTGTTGATGCAACCTTAGGTCAATGTTGACCTGGTTGACCAGACTCGAGTTGACTTGACTCGAGTTATGTTTTGATGTTTGACGAGTTATGACGATGTTTGACGTGAACAGAAAAGTTGTATCTTGATGTTTGACAAGGATACAAGCTTGGGAGATTGTGGGTGCAACTCGTGGTCAAGGTTGACTTGGTTGACCCGAGGTGAGCTGACCTGACTCGGAAAAGTCCAAGCAGGGAGCTTGGCACGGGAGAAAGTCCAAGTATAGAGACTTGGCACGGAGAAGTCCAAGTATGGAAGCTTGGCACATGGGAAGACGGAGAGGGCTCGGTAGCTCGTTCTCCGGACTGTGGTCAGAGAGGGCTCGGTAGCTCGTTCTCTGGACCGGATGTGGAAAGTCCTGGTGAGTGAAGCCAGGTGAAAATCCTAGCGAGTGAAGCTAGGTGAAAGTGGAAGTCCCTGTGAGTGAAGCCGGATTTGGAAAGTCCCGTGAGTGAAGCCAGGCGGTTTGGAAGTCCTGAGTGAAGCCAGGCAGATGGTGAGTGAAGCTCGGTAAAACCCTAGTAAGTGAAGCTAGGTGAAAGTCCCGTGAGTGCCAGGCCAGGAAAATCCAGATGGATCAAGGGTGATCGGACATCCGGTGTTGGGAAGTCCAAGTAGATCAAGGGAGTGATGATACTTGGCACGAAGAGGAAAACCCAAGTGGGTCAAAGGGATTGACCGAACACTTGGTGGAGAATTCTAGCAGTCAAGGGAGTGACCAGATGCTAGGAATGATGAACCAACAGTCAAGGTTGACCGGATGTTGGTGTAGGGGGTTTGGGTGAGAGTTTGGATCGGTCCGGGGACCGATCTGATACATCGATAGCCCGACGGCCACCGACCGATCAAGAGCCATCCAAAGAGCCTCATCAGAGTTATCTCGATCGGTCCGAGACCGATCGACAACGATCGAGGCGCAGAAGTTCGGGAGAAGAGAAGTCTGATCGGTCTACGGACCGATCGGGAGGTTCCCTCGATCGGTCCGTGGACCGATCAGAGGTCCCGATCCGTGGACCGATCAGAGGTTCCCTGATCGGTCCATGGACCGATCAAAGACGAAAGAAGCGAAGGCTAGGAATGGATCGGTCCGTGGACCAATCACATGGAGCCCGATCGGTCCACGCATCGATTCAGTAACCGCTGACGCAACGCCAGATTTCTTCGTGTTTCTTCGTTTTCTTCGCAGGTTATAAAAGGAGGGCTGCTGCTGCGAGCCTCCTGCCGCTAGTGCTGCTACTTCTTCTTCTTCCTTGGATTGAAGCTTCTACTTCTATGCTCTGAGGTTCTGAGCTTTGTTGAGCTCGCTTCCGAAGCTTCGCGTGAGCTTCCAGTCGTCGATCAGCTGCTGCGTTTGGGTTGTGACGATCGACAGAGAAGGCAAGCGAGTGTTGCATTCATATTGTTGTTTGTATTTGCTTCTTGCTTTTCTTGTACTCCTTTCTTGTTGTTACAAGTATTGTGGCGAGGTTTCTCGACCCACAAGGAGCATTTATTAGCCGGTTCTCCGGGGACTCATCCACCGACGGATTGATAGGCTTTGTCCACCTTACGGACACGCCGAGGAGTAGGAGTTTATCTCCGAACCTCGTTACATCGGTTTGTTTGAGGTTTATCTTCTTTCCCTTTCGTTTCTGTGTTTATTTTCCGCTGCGCTAACACGTTTTGTAGAAAGAAACGACGATTTGGGGTCGGCTATTCACACCCCCCTCTCTAGCCTCCGTACGAAGGATCCTAACAAGTGGTATCAGAGCGAGGCGCGCTCTTCGTCGGATTAACACCCGTGGGAGCACAAGCTAGAGAATGGATCGACTCGGAGAAGACATTACGTTTCCACCCTTCTACGAGTGCTGCGACTTCGCGTATTGGAAGGTAAGAATGAGGTATTTTCTTATGTCTAACCTTGAAAATTGGAGTTGTGTTCAATTAGGTTTCAAGCCTCCGATGGACAAGAAAGGAGAAACCCTAGAGAAGAAGGAGTGGACCAAGGAGCAAATCCACCAATCAACCATCAATGATGAGGTAACGAAAATCATTGAATTCTCTTTACCTAATGATGTTTTGTGTAGGATAGGTGGATATAACGATGCCAAGGAGTTGTGGAATAACTTGGCAAAGTTCCATGAGGAGAACTCCACTTCAAGTCATGAAGAGGAGTCAAGTGAGCCAAGGAGTTCACATCATGGAGGAATGGATTTAGAAGTTGAGGGCCACTCAACATCTAAAGAAGAAGAGGAGAATTCTTCTTCAAGTTCGGAGCAAGAAGAAGAAGCTTCTACCTCCGGAAGGGATGAAGGAGAGAGCGTTCATCCATCCTCAAACCTAGGTAACTCAAGCATTTTAATTTCTAGCAAATTACACATAATGTGCTTTGAGTGTAGGGAATTTGGGCACTACAAGAGTAAGTGTCCAAAGAGGGTTAGGAAGTCTCCACCGGCGCCAAAGGTCAAGAAAGCCGGAGTCCCGATATGCAAAGGCAAAGAGCACGTGGTGTGCTTTCAATGCAAGCGAAGGGGACATTATCGGAGTCAATGTCCGAGGGGGAGGCAATCTCACAAGGACAAGAGACCGAGCACGTCGATAGGGGGAGCTAAGGCAAACCCTAAGGTAACATTTAAGGCATATTCTTGCAATAATAATAAGACTCATGATAGTAGTTTTATTGCAATTGTCAAGAATGATAAGCATGATAATCTTAGGAATCAATATATGTGCTTAGGTGCCAAACATGTGAGCCTAGATAAGGATAACACTAGGAAAGCCAACCCTAGAATTAACTCATCTAAGGCTAAGGAAAACCTAGATAGGAATCCCAAATCAACTAGACACATGCCTAGGAATGCCTCAAAGAACAATGACAAATTAAAACTTGAGGTATTAGAGAAGGAGAATCAAGTCTTGAGGTCAAGACTTGATACTTTGGAAAAGGCTCTTAAGAACTTGGAGAAGTCATCTCTAGGGTTTAAGGGTCAAAAACCAATGTCCAAGGACAAGAAAGGTTTGGGTCACAAACCTAAGTCCCAAGTGGTCAAGCCCACTTATCATAATATTCCATTCGATTATGGAACAAAATCTAGGGCGAGGAAGACCACCACCAAGGTCATAAGGGGAGTCACCCTTAGAGTTGATCTTGATGAGTCCCAAATGACCAAGGCTTTAAAGCCTAAGAGGGTCATTAGGAGGGTTGCTAGGGAAGTTATCCCTAGTGAATATTTAGTGAACCCAATGAGCTCAAATAGGTATTGGGTACCTAGGAGCATCTTCTCTACCCCATAGATAGGTTAGAGAGTGTCAACTCCGATTAAAAGGGTAGTTAACCCAACTTTGAGGAAATTGACACTCAAGGAGCATTTTCAAGGTTTTTAGGAACCTTTGAAAATGAAATGGAACAATCATTAATATTTACTCCTTGGAAGAGTAAAATGTGCCATCATGGAAAATGATGATGTTAATTTCAATTGGCACAATTTGGGAAAATCTAGAGAACTCTTGAGGAAAAATGAAACATGCCAAGATTTGAGGATAAATTTGATCTTTAAGTGGCATGAATGAATCTAGAGTTCAAGAAGTGTCAAAATTAGGATTTTGGCATATTAGGGCAATCAAGGGTTAAAGCTTAAGTATTAGCTAAGGCTAAGGATACTTAGATAGGTAATCTAGGTATGTCTTATTCATGCTAAATCTTGCCATGATTGTTTGCCCTCACATGTCATGACATCATATTTAAGTTTATCTTTTGAAATGTCATGATAATGCTTAGGTTAGTTTTATGTCATGTTTATTTAAGTTTCAAACTTTATGCCATGACATCATGACATTGGCACATGCTTCTATTTATGATATTATTTCATGTCATGTCATCATCTTGTGCATTAATGATCAATGAAATTGATTTAAGGATAAAAACACATTTTGATATTGAGATCAAAGTGTAGTTTAGCAAATGCATGAGAACTTAGCCTAAGATGACCTAAACCCATATCTCACATCAAAATTAACTTGGATGTGTTTGATACACTTTAGATGTGTGTGAGATATTAGGATCATGAGTTAGGATCAAGGTACATAGTTCTTGTACCTAGATGAGCCTATTTCAAGAGATTGGAGGATCATAGGGAAAACTTGTGTACAAGTCATGTACATATAGTCCTAAGATTATGGTCCTAAATTAAAGGGTTTAAAATCATTTTAAAATTGATTTGAAAAACCTTGATGAAGCTTTTCTAGTGATAGCATTCATCATTGAGCAAGATGATACAAAGATGAGTTAAACTTTGAACTATTTCAAAAGTTTTTGAACTTTGTATCAAGATTTGAAAATGGAAGTTATTTTCATCTAAAATTATTTTTCCATGATAGTATATGGTATGAGGAATGTATCCTCAAAATTTTACGATTTTTGGAATTTTCTATAATTTTCTGTGAGTTTCTGAATTTCTCCCGGGGAGAAAAATCAGAAATCTCCATTTCAGAGGCTGGATCGGTCACCGGACCGATCCAGAGAAGTCCTGATCGATCTGGTGACCGATCAGTGACGATCCAGAAAGCGAGGATCGATTTGGGAATTGATCCAAGGGGTTCTTGATCGGTCTGGGGACCGATCAGTGCGTGCCGAATTTCTGATTTTCAGCAGGAGTCGGAAATTTCAGTTTTTGGGAGTTGAGTTTCGGGTTTCTAAATGTTTGAAACTCTCCAAGACATTGTTGGTGCAATGGTCAAGGGAGAGTTGACCTTTAGGGGGAGTCTTACCTAATTGTCAAGGGGGAGTTGCCTTTTAGGGGGAGTTTTTACTTCTTAAGACTTTTGAGGATTAGTGATAAGGAATTGTCACTAAGTTGAGTGTTGAGTATCAAGGGGGAGATTAAGGGTTTCAATGAAAGGTATGGGACTTTCATTGGGAAGAAACTCTTGACCTTGATTCCCTCTTTTTGATGTGCGTCAAAAAGGAGGAGAGATGTCCCAAGGGGGAGAATGGGAGAATGTTTTGGAAAACCTAAGTTAGATTATCGGGTTAACCTAACTTGTTTATGGGTTTTGTCAAACATCAAAAAGGGGGAGATTGTTGATGCAACCTTAGATCAATGTTGACCTGGTTGACCAGACTCGAGTTGACTTGACTCGAGTTATGTTTTGATGTTTGACGAGTTATGACGATGTTTGACGTGAACAGAAAAGTTGTATCTTGATGTTTGACAAGGATACAAGCTTGGGAGATTGTGGGTGCAACTCGTGGTCAAGGTTGACCTGGTTGACCCGAGGTGAGATGACCTGACTCGGAAAAGTCCAAGCAAGGAGCTTGGCACGGGAGAAAGTCCAAGTATGGAGACTTGGCACGGAGAAGTCCAAGTATGGAAGCTTGGCACATGGGAAGACGGAGAGGGCTCGGTAGCTCGTTCTCCGGACTGTGGTCAGAGAGGGCTCGGTAGCTCGTTCTCTGGACCGGATGTGGAAAGTCCTGGTGAGTGAAGCCAGGTGAAAATCCTAGCGAGTGAAGCTAGGTGAAAGTGGAAGTCCTGGTGAGTGAAGCCAGGCATTCGGGAAAGTCCTGGTGAGTGAAGCGAGGCAGTCTGGTGAGTGAAGCCAGGCAGATTGGAAATCCTGGTGAGTGAAGCCAGGTAAAAACCCTAGTAAGTGAAGCTAGGTGAAAGTCCTGGTGAGTGAAGCCGGGCAAGGGAAAATCCAGATGGATCAAGGGTGATCGGACATCTGGTGTTGGGAAGTCCAAGTAGATCAAGGGAGTGATCGGATACTTGGCACGAAGAGGAAAGCCCAAGTGGGTCAAAGGGATTGACCGAACACTTGGTGGAGAATTCTAGTAGGTCAAGGGAGTGACCAGATGCTAGGAATGATGAACCAACAGGTCAAGGTTGACCGGATGTTGGTGTAGAAGCCTGAGGTTTAGGGCTGGGGAGTTTGGATCGGTCTGGGGACCGATCCAGTGATACACTGGATAGCCTGATCGGTCACCAGACCGATCAGTAACCATCCAGTAGCCTACTGTAGGTTATCTGATCGGTCTGGAGACCGATCAGACAACGATCAGGAGGCGCAAAGAAGTTCGGGAGAAGAGAAGCCTGATCGGTCTACGGACCGATCAGGAGGTTCCCTGATCGGTCCATGGACCGATCAGAGACGGAACAGAAGCGAAGGCTAGGGAATGGATCGGTCTGTGGACCGATCCACATGGAGCCTGATCGGTCCACAGACCGATCCAGGCACTAGCCGTTGCGACGCAATGGCTAGATTTCTTCTGTGTTTCTTCGTTTTCTTCGCAGGTTATAAAAGGAGGGCTGCTGCTGCGAGCCTCCTGCCGCTAGTGTTGCTACTTCTTCTTCTTCCTTGGATTGAAGCTTCTGCTTCTATGCTCTGAGGTTCTGAGCTTTGTTGAGCTCGCTTCCGAAGCTTCGCGTGAGCTTCCAGTCGTCGATCAGCTGCTACAGTTGGGTTGTGAAGTTGCTGCTTCATCGCCTCCGGTCGACAGAGAAGGCAAGCGAGTGTTGCATTCATATTGTTGTTTGTATTTGCTTCTTGCTTTTCTTGTACTCCTTTCTTGTTGTTACAAGTATTGTGGCGAGGTTTCTCCACCCACAAGGAGCATTTATTAGTCGGTTCTCTGGGGACTCATCCACCGATGGATTGATAGGCTTCGTCCACCTTACGGACACGCCGAGGAGTAGGAGTTTATCTCCGAACCTCGTTACATCGGTTTGTTTGAGGTTTGTCTTCTTTCCCTTTCGTTTCTGTGTTTATTTTCCGCTGCGCTAACACGTTTTGTAGAAAGAAACGACGATTTGGGGTCGGCTATTCACACCCCCCTCTCTAGCCTCCGTACGAAGGATCCTAACAAGAGCAACATACCTTGTTGCAGAAGATCATATGATGGCTGCACAAAACATCACTGATGTGGATGTTGGGTTGATCATATCGGATGTCAATTCACTTGCTGAAAAAGGAATTGAAGTTGATTCGATGTCAAATCAATAACCTTCTGTTACATCAAGGGCATCTCACTCTAAGGAGAAAAAGAAATCATCTGTTAACAGAGTTTAAAAAGTTCCGAATAGGGTAAAGATTTCAGTTGTGCAAAATGTCGATTCTAACTTCAAGTTACTTAGTGATCAGGTTGAGGGATTTATGCAAATTGTTAGCTCACACTTTGAGTCAATGTCATCTTGGATTCAAGGAAAGTCCTCAAAAATATCACAATTTCTTGAGATGTTGAATAAGTATGGTTTCATTGGTAAGAGCAAGTACAAGGTTGCTCAAGTAATTTGTAAAGATTCTGTGAAAGTTGAGTTATTGTTCAGTTTGGATCTCTCTGAAGTTTTTGATTTTATACTCAGTTGCTCGGAATAGTATGCTTGTGATGTCATTGGATTTAATGAATACTTTTTTGCTTCTATCATTTTTGATATTTTGGTAGATGTTTTGATTATGCAAGACCATTGATACAGTTGTTGCCACCATATTGCATTTTTTTTAATAAAATAGTTCTGTAAATGACTATGTGTGATTACTTTTGTATTTTACTTATAAGAGTAACATGAGAATTTTGACTAATTCCCATTCCATAATTTAAGAAAAGCCAAGTAATATTAATGTGAATAATATCTATTCCAATATCTATACCAAGCACCATCAATCAACAATCATTCTCATTGTCATTAATCTCTCAATCAAATCTTATTATCATTCTCATTGCCAAATATATACCAAGTGCCCCTTTAAATGGGCAACTAAGTCAATCAATATGTCAATTAAGCAGAAACAATCGAGCAATCAACAAAGATCAATATATACGCCAAATTGGAAAAACGTATTACTGACTTTCCATGGCTCAAAATCCTTCACTTACAAATAACGAGTGTATTAAATCTTTTCTAACATAGAGAATAATAATTATCAACTGCTCGCCTAGAAATAAATTTAAATAAAAATAGCATTATTAAACCATTAGAAAAGTAGCTTAAATCGCCATTTCTAATTAACATTCATGTAGAGTCAATCCAATCTCGCTCAAGGATAATGGTTATACTGAGGGTTGATGAGAAGAGAAAAATTGAGAAGAAGATAAGAATAAATAGTCGTTGTCCTCTAGATTTTTTCATAAAAAAAATGTTATTCAATAATAGAGGATTAATTCTTCAACCAATTATATGTAGGTCCCTTGCAGTCGGTAAGAGGAGAGTGAATTACCCTGCATAAAATAAATAATAAGTATATCTTTCTCAAACTGTCAGGCTTAAATAATTACATACTTAAAGAAAATGATAATAGAAGTAAGAATAGTACGAGATAAATAATTTTACTTGATTTACAATCAAAGGATTGCTACTCCAAGAAAAGTAAGCTCACTATGAAGATCTCCTTCTCGAACAAAACATCGGAAGTGGAGAAGTCTCATACATGAAAATGAAACTCGAAAATGAAAAATATAGTAGATTTCTAAGTACAAAAGTGTGTTTTTCGAAATGGAGAAGACCAGGGCTCTATTTATAGCCCACTAGTCGAATATGGCCGTTTGCTGACGTGGCATGATCCTGGCACTTGGACCCTCTCCGGCGCCCCCAGCATGGCAAAACTCTATCTCCACACAACGGTTACGCAACGACCAAGTGATAACGTTTTATCCATCTCCGGGTGCCCGGAGTGGGCTCGACACCTTCTTCGGTCGCTTGGGTGATCTCGGCCAACCGTAATTAGGCGTATCCAAATTCATCTTCCGGCCTTTTCCTCGAGCAGTCTTCCGCTTTGGCTTCTCATCTCTCGGAAATCTCGTGCACTTCCTTCTCGTTCACCAGTGTCCTCTTCTGCAACACCTCATCCTTCAGATGCACCGAGCCATCGACTTTATCCTGTGTCATCTTTCTCGCTAGTTGCGTCTTTCGCTTAACTTCTTATGCTCCTATGTTCTTGCATACTTAGACACAAGGATCAAACAATAGGACCTAACTTGACTTGGTTGATCACATCAAAACTATCACAGGGTATTTACAATCTTCTCCTTTTTTATATGAGTAATTTAAATTAAGTTAGGGTAAAATAAAAACAAAACAAGCAAAATAACAGGAAATAAGTTGCAATTAATAAATATGTAATGAAAAAAAATTACCTCCCCTAGACTTAATCTATAATCTCCTGCTTTGATCACATTAAAAATAGAAATATTATTTGAAAATAAATTTTAAGAAAACCAGTGACTATCATTCGGAAAAATTATTAAGTTTATATTTCAAAAATCTAATTTTTTACAATTAATAAACCAGTTTTGGAAAAAATAATTTTAAAATTATTTTTACTTGTTGAAAAATTCTAAACATTTTTGTAACCATTAAACGAACATACCCAAAATAGTGATAAAAGTTTCACAAAAAATAAAATTAATATAAGCAGTAAAAAATTATTTTCTACAAAAAAAAGGTATATCTTAAAAAAATTCTTAAAAATAATTTCTAAACTCGAAAAAATCATGAAAAGTTTTTTGAGAATGTAAAATAGTAAGTATTTTACGAAAAAATAAATTTTCAAAAATTGAATATTTAAAATTTTTTAATATTAAAAATTAGTATTTTGATAAAAAAATTATATTTTCTTGATAGAGAACATGATATTTTATCATAAAAAAATAAAAGTTTAAAAAGTAACTTTGTGAAATAATTTTAAATTTAAAATTATGATTTTTATTAAAAAATTTATAAAAAATAATACAACAGTAAAAAAAATTTAAAATTTTTTCTACAGATAAATAATGAAATTCTCTTAATCAAAAAAATTATAGTCTAATTAATTTTGAACATAAATTAAATTATATGAAATAATTTATTTGAATACGTAAGAAAATTCTAAGAAAAAAATAAAACATACATAAAGATTTTAATCTAAGCATAATTTTAGAACTCAATATAAGTTCCTTTCTACATGATTAACCAGATAATTTTAAAAATAAATTTTTATGATAATTTTTTAATTTTACCCTTATGATATCTAAAATATCAATTTAGTTTTTAATAATTTTTAAAATTTGAAATAGTAAAATTCGAACATGTAGAATTTTTAAAATTTTTTATTTATTCTTTCAATTTTATATTTTATATATTTTTTTTTTCTTTTTAACTTTTTGAATTATGTTTTTTCTTATTTTTTCCCCTTTTGTACAGTTGGATGACAACTATGTCAATCAATATGTCAGTTAAGCATAAACAATCGAGCAATCAACAAAAATCAATATATACGCCAAATTGGAAAAACGTATTACTGACTTTCCATGGCTCAAAAACCTTTACTTACAAATAATTAGTATATTAAATCTTTTCTAGCATAGAGAATAATAATTATCAACTATTCGCCTAGAAATAAATTTCAATAAAATTAACATTATTAAACCATTAGAAAAGTAGCTTAAATCACCCCTTGTAATTAACATCTATGTACATTCAATCCAATCTCACTTAGGGTCGTCAAATCTTTAAGGAAGAGTGACGTTAGACAAGAGAGTGATTATCCTACAAACTAACAAAAAGAGAGAATGGAGGAAAAGACAAGAAGAGTTGTACAGACTTTCCCTAAGACTATACATATGTTTATATAGACCTTCTCTAAGACTCTAAGAAATGATAGAAATCTCTATATATGGACTATAATTACTATCTTATAAAAAAAAGAAAATTTATTAAAGACCCATAATCCTAAATTCTTAAACAGACTTAAAATGCCTCAAGGGTGTAGCGCAGACGATGGACGCATGGTATCTCTGGCATAATGGTCAGGAGTCGATTCTCAGGAACTGACGACCTGGGGTTTACCCCGCCATGCACCTATGACCTGTGTACCTGCATGAACCTCCCTCCATATCCGTGGGGTCGGCACTAGGAGGGCCGCTAAGGTAGCGGATCTACCTTTAAACAGACTTAAAATATATAAAAAGATAAAAAGATAAAAATTATAAAAAAAAATACCCTAAATATTAAAAATATGAAAATTACAAATAATAATAATAATAATAATAATAATAATAATCTACGGATCCTCTTGCATCAAAGAGAAAGGAAACATGGGTTGAATCACCAGGAGCGCCTGTGAAGCTTGAGAGAGAAAGAAAGAGTTAGAATGAAGGCTAGAGATGATCCTGACTCAGCCACTTCGACGCTCAACTCAAATCTCTTGGGGAGGAAGAGAAGAATATTATTAAATGAGGAGATGTGTTATGTGTGTATATGAGTGAGCGCGTACCTTCACTCGTAAATGCGCGGGCTCCTTTTATAACACTGCTATAGAAGGAATAGTGCTTCTGTCGTCATTAATTGGATGTCATATCAAGATAGGAAAAATGTCACGTCTTGTCGCCGTCATTTCATATGATCATATCGTCCACATTTTGTATTTATAAAAGATCTTGTGGGATCATGCTACGACAATCATACTACCTCATGTGTTCTGACAACCTACGTGTTATCTTACGTGTTACGTCAGCTCATGTAATAGGACAACCCACATAAAACTACGATACTTGAGCCAAAGAGCATGACCTATTAGACATAAGAGAGCGTCGGATCGAGAGGGTCGAGAGAAATGGTGTGCCTAATCTGATCAATAAAGCTGAGCTGAGAGGGGCAATGTACTGAGCCAAATGATGTTGGCCTGTCGGGTCAGTAGAGCTGAGTTGAGAGAGGTGGTGTGCCGAGTCGAATTGATAAAGCTGAGTTGAGAGGGGCGGTGTGACAAGTCGAGAGGCATTGGCCTGTCAGGTCGGTAGAGCAAAGCTGAGAGGGGCAGTGTGCCGAGCCGAACGGTGTTGGCATTTTAGGTTGGTTGCGCTGAGCTGAGCTGAGAGGGGCGGTGTGCCGGGGTGGATATCAGTAGAGCTAAGCTAAGAGGAGCGACGTGCCAAGTCGAATTAGTAAAGCTGAGCTGAGAGGGGCGGTGTGCTGGGGTCCACTTTAATTTCCACCTTTGTTTAACCTTTGAGCAGGCAACAAGGACCGACCTCACCATGTGGAAGCCTCTACCATCCTCTGCATCAACTGGTATTTGATGTCCCATATTTATCTTCATCATTTTAGAACAATGAAATTTATAGTCTAATTTTGACATGGTTGGTGTTGATGGAATGTTGATGAAGTTTTGAGTTCCAGGATCAATGACTCTTAAAGGAGAGTAGGGATCGAATATCTAGTGATCTTGTCCAAGAGTCGAGGAGGTGGATACTGGGGACGTGGAGCTCCTGTTGACCTCCGAGGGACTTTGCCCCTGCTTGTAACACAAGCAGCATCAGTGTTGAGCCAGAGAAGGGATTCCTGGCGATGGTCCTCCGACACTCAAGTCAGTCTCCTGTGAAGCAAGAAGCAGAGAAAATTATAGCGCAACTATAGAGATCGCGAGAAAAGCATACCTCCGCCGTGGTCTAGACCCTCCTTTATATAGGGCTCCTATAGCGTATGTGCATGCTTCACAAAGCGGCCATGCTGTCCCAAGCATTCCCTAAAGAGATACGTCAGCAAAATGTCCTTAACACAGTACCTTAACAAGCCGAGCATATCTCTGAAGTTACAGTGAAAGTTTCCGCTGTACGATCTTCCGTCTGACCACGTCGTCCATTGACGGCACTAACTCCTAAAAGAATATAGAAGGATATCCTACTATGTTTGTTGCTCAGCCGAATGGAATGACCTCTCGGCTGAAAGTCCCCTGTTCCAGTGTCGTCCGTTGTTGGGCCAAGCAGGATGACCGCTCGCTTGGAGTCTCCATTGTTTAGCTGATGAATCTACTACTTGGCCGAGCGGGGTACTCGCTCGACTAATACTTCCACTGTCTGGTTGTTGCACGTGCACCTTGACCGAACGAAATAGCCGCTCGGCTGTAGTAGCGTTGTTTGCGTGTGGCCCGCTCGGCCATGACTCTACTCCGCTGATGTTCTGAGTATTGATGTAAGGCCGAGCGGGGTAGCCGTTCGGTCTGCTTCTGCAGATACTTGTCATTCATTCCTGTCTTGAGCATCTTAGGTCAGTTGGTGGCCGAGCTAGTGATGATGTCGGATCGGGCCTTTCATATCTTGTTCGGGAGAACCACTCGTCCACCCGGCCAGTAATAGTAGGGCGTTGACCGCCTTGACTTTGACCTTCATTGTGGCAAAGACCTTTCCCAAGGCGGACCCCCTCTTATCACCGCATCATCCAGGGAATAAAATTTTTTCACCTAAATAGATCGTTCGGTTATCATGATTTACTTTTTTCATCTCGCTATGGAGATAACGATAAGGGATGTTTGGAATGAGCGATTATCTTTTGTCACATAAAAGGAGGTAGGCATCTAAATTTCTGAAAATTTAAATGTTAAAATATCAATGTTTTTTCTTTAATCTTTTATATTTGGGGATTTTCGAAGGTATCTAGAAGTTACGGAGTTTCAAATTTTTCAAAGTTTTGAAACAAATCATTTTTGAAGATTTAAGATTTTGGAAATTTCAGTTTAATTAGAAGAAAATACGATTTACAAATCATCTTTGAGCTTTCAAACTATTTAATTTATGACTTTGCAGGATTTTCAAAATCTAATGTTGAATTTTAAATATAATTGCTTCTTACACTTGTAATTGATTCTACCGACAAACAAGAATACACTCGAATATTCAAAATTTCTTGACTCCCGCATTGCCTGATTGATCAAGGAAGGAATACAAAGTCTCCTAAAATTCACTTTTGCATCCCCTCCACAAGCTTCGCATAGGATTCTTGTTCTTGCTCTGCGATAACAGGTCGAACGCACAAAGGTGAGGGCATTCCTTTGCATCCTCAAACCCCATCTGCCTAGCTAGCTATGCAACAGTAGCAGAATTATCATTACTTTTCATCTTTTGCTTGCTTAAGGAAGCCGTCTAGTTCAAGCCTTAAGTTAAGAAGACAGAAAGGGAGAGAAGAGGACATTTTAAGAACTTGAATACGTTTATATATGACTCCGGGCAGATGGATGCCGTCAAAGAAAACAGAGGTGAACACAGTGAAGCTGTTAAAGGATTACAGAATGAACACCAATAAGCAACATTACAACCCAAAGAAGTCCAACACATAAAAAAGAAGAAGTTGAAACGAACACAAGATGACTTGGGAAAAGGAATATATAGGAGGCCTCCAGATACTCCATGGGAGCTAAGGGAGCAGACGAAGCAAAGAAGTCTAAGCAGGGCCAACTCTATCTCTTACTTCACAATTGCTCTTTTTGCTCTATTTCTCAGTCTTTTTTGCAAGTTGTGTGACTTTAATTCAAAAGTTCTGTTTGTTTCCCCTTTCAATTCTAATTTTGACTTATGCTTTTAGTAAAGACAACTAAAAAAAAAACTATTTTTAAGTTGCAATAGAATTTTAAATCTATTTTTAAAAAAATAGTATTCACAATTAATATTAATATATATTAAAATGAAATGACAAAGTTTGGCATGGTCTACTTAGGGGTTTGAGTTGACTAAGTACAGCTTAGTTTAAGCCAATTAAGTCGTTAAGGTACGACTCAACTCAACTCAACTCAATTTGAATTCAAGTAGGATCGATCTAAGAAAAATTTTTAAATTTTAAAAAATCATAACTTTTAATTCAAGTATTAGAACGAGACACTGTTTGGCTTGAAACAAAGTTAATCTGGAGACCTACATTGGTTATTGAGTGGAACCCATAATCATCAATTTTAAATCCTAAAATCATCATTTAGAATCTTTTCGGATGCTCTAAAAATCTATTTTATTATTTTTGATAATTTTTATTTTTTTAATATTTAGGATATTTTTAGTTTTTTTAAATCATGAGTCAAAGTTTATCTATATAAATATCTGGTTAAATGTTTAAGAGATTATCATATATGTTAAATTTTTTTTTTACAATATAGAGAACATAAACTTTATTTTTATTTCCATTCGGTCATCCTGACCTATTGATGAGTATCCGGTCATCCTGAACTACTCCGGGTCTTTTCACAAGTATTCAGTCATCTTGACCTACTCCGGACCTCCTCACAAGCATTCAGTTATCTTGACTTGCTCCGGATCTCCCCACGAGCATCCAATCACTCATGACCAACTCCGGGCCTACCCTCAACTTCGTTCAAGGCCACCTCACATTGCATTTGATCTGGACCACGACTCTAATATCATTTGTTGTATAAAAAGATGTCCACATATTTTTACAATGACATGATATTATCTATTTTGGACCTAGATCCTCATGACTTTACTCTTGGATTCTCTCCAAAAGATTTCACATACTAATAGAGATATCATATATCCTTTTAAATTTATAATTTTTTGACAAATCTTTACACTATAAAATTTTAATTGAATTCTAACAGACTCAAAGTGATAATCACATCGAAAGTCAACCCCCAGTCAAGAAGTATTATATTCCATTCCGTAGTCCACGGGGCACGAGATTAGGAGAAATTCAACTAGTCTGAACCAATCGAGAAGGATAAGAATGGCCGGAAAACATTTTTGACATTTTAAATATATTGGTATTAGAGCATCCCTAATTTTAAAGTTAGATTCTAAAGAGTTTCAACCAAGACCTAAAAGGCTTAAATCCATAATATTAAGAGAAATTTTACTCCTAAACTAGAAAATCAACATAAATATTAGATAACAACAGTAGATGATGACTTCTAAGTCCATAATTAGTTTCCAACTAGAAAGGTAATAATAATCGATTTTTAAAAATTGATGATCTAAAATTTACCTTATCATATGCCTATAATATATATATCTATATTTACTAGAGGGCCACTATATTCGATTCCACCAAACAGTCCGGATCCACAGGAATTACATTACTTAGTCGACGGGTCGAAATAACATTGACTCCAAGTCAACATGTATTATATTCCTTTCCGTAGACCACGGGGCACGGCGTGCAATTAAGCCTCCGCGGCCGCTATATACGTCTGCAAGACTGCATCCTCTTCCTCCTCAACTGGCAACTCAGATCACGGCCAAGAACTCTAAATTCCATGGTGAGATTACAGTACTGCTGCTACCGTTTTAATCCCTTGTTTCTGCAGATCGCCTCCCTTCTCTTTTGCCTGCAGCTGCTCTTATTCTTCTCTCCAGCTGAGTCGAAAGACGACCAGCCGACGGGGACTGCTTCAGGCTGCGGCCGCATCACCACGTCTCCTCCTACTTGCAATCCCACGTCTCCAGTGTCTAGTCCAAGAGCACCACCAGCAGTAGCGTATAGGGCACTCAATGGAAATCGAGCCAGCGAGGGGGTTCGACGTGGTTGCAGTGTAACCTTTTATCGTTGTGGTTAGAATTTCCTAACACATTATTAGTAGAATAAATTAATTATAGAATTCTATTTGTAAAAAAAAAAAAAAAAAAAAAATAAGTTGTTCTATTTTGGGAAGTATAATTATTACACAAGATGACGTATTAAAAGGACCGGCTAGGCCTATTTGAGACTTTATCTGAAAAAAAAAGGACTGACATTATTTTTTTTTAAAAAAAAAATATTCTTACCCTTTTTCACTACAACTGTGGATTTCATTTTTTTAAATAAATTAAAATATTAATTTTAAAAAATAAAATTTATTATAAAATTTAATTTCCTAATTTTTGAGATGTAAAGTTATTAATTTTAAAAAGTTCAAAAATATAATGAAACATAAATAAATATTAACTTTTATTTTGATTAATTAGAATGAGAAGATAAATATTTGTATTATTGTCTTAGTCACTGCCATGCAAATCCCTATTTATATAAACATTGGTGAGAGAATCAAACAAAAGAAGCATATTGAAACATAATTCAGAACTTATGCTCAAGGAAAGATTACCAACTCTTATAAACTAAGAGTACTATTGCAATTTTTAGGATAACAAGTGCATAAATGCTCTATAAACTATGGACACAGAGAAATTGTAATATGATCAAGAACTTGCTACACGCTTAGGAAGTATAAGCATTTGGATAATCTAATTCGGTGAAATATAAGTTTTACGGTATTAAACAGTGTATTATTATTTGATATAATAACATATCTCAACAATATAATAAGTGTACAATTCATTTAGTTGAAAATAAGTATATTTAGAATTATTTAAAAATAAAAAAAATAGAAATATGTTTAATTACTCAAATAAAAAACGGAGCCAACAATAATAAAGTGCTTTTGATATTATTTGGGCTGAAGTATTGAGGTCCTAGGTGAATCAATGATTGTGCATGTGTTTGTTATTTTCAGTTTATCCCCATCATTTAATTCTTCATTATATCACATGCTAAAAAATTCATTGATTCATTTTAACCGTAGGTGCTATTATTATTTTGAAATTATAATTTCAAAACCAAAATTTCATATTTATTTATTTATTTATTTTTAAATAATGTACCTTTATTATTATTGTTTTAATATCTTTTTAATAAGAAAGCTTTAAAATAACATTCAATATGTTTTTTATTTCAAAAATATTTTTATTTTAATATTATTGTATCAATAATAATAATAATTGTTATAATAATTTTGTAATCCTTTTAATTAAATTAGAATAATTTTAATTTATTTGATTTTATATATAAGTTTAATTAAGTTGAGTTGATGGATGAAATGGATCATAAGGGAGCCTCTTTATTTTTTTTCCTAAAAAAATAGTCACTTTATAACTGTCCGGCGTACAAATTCCAGATGTTTTCGTATTTTTGATTATATACAATTCACTCACAAGCAACGAACTCCTTTCCTTATCCACTGTGGAATCCCGTCTGAACGTATCACTATCCAGTAGCATTTCTGGTATACTAAATGGGTACATTCTTTGGAATGCTGTCTCCGTGGAATCTTCTTACCTTTGGCTGTCTATAAAAAGGGAGGCGAGGGCGAGGCCGAGGCCGAGGCCTAGGTCGTCTTTTCGAGGGGTTGTCTTGCAGGAGAAGTCATGGCCGGCAACGACGACGGTGCCGTGGAGTTCATCCTGGAGAAGCCTGAAGAAGCGCCCGCTAACGTCCCCCGTCGCGTGGGCTGCCGTACACCCGAAGTCGAGGTGTTCATCCTCCGCTCGGGGGCGACCACCGTCGAGACCACCGTCGCCTACAATGTTCACGTCGCCGGCAACTGGATCCGCCAGATCCAGCGCCACCCCTCATCCCGCCGCACCCCCCTCTCGGCCTCCCTCCTCTGCATCCACGGCCTCCTCCCGTCGCGCAAACATTACGACTTCACCCAGCCGAAGGGCCCGACGGCGAACCCCGGCCACCCCAGCAACCCGATCTGCGCGATCGCTCTCTGCGTCGGCGGATCTCATTGCCTCATCGTCAACCATCGCGCCCACCTCTACCACTACGAAACCTTAACCTTCCCCAAGAACCACCCCCTCTGTGTGTTCCTGGCGGACAAGAAGCTTCGCGTGGCCGGGCCGGGGCTGCCGGCCCAAGCCCAGCGGCTAGAGATGGAATGGGCC